>NC_084802.1:190230649-190533679 GCF_963169125.1 Humulus lupulus
AGCTGCGATATATCGGCATACGTTGATATATCAAGCACGTATTTGCATTTTTTCAGCATATTTTGAATTGATAAAACAACTTTGACTAAGTCTAAACGTGATCCTAACAGTTTCTGGAAGGTTCCAGAGCTTCTAGATCTTTCTTTTATTTAAACTATTCATCAAAAATACTTAAATCCTTATTAAACATAATTATGACAAGTGTCATGCTCTTATTAATTCTATCTAAACCATAGGTTATAATTAATAATATTTCTAGAGCCAACAATATTAATCAAACCTTATGTTATAATTAATGTTTCTAAGCTATAGGTTAAACTGATAAAATCCATAACAGTTGTTATGCATTTCTAACTAAGTCCCAGCTTGAACCAAATTCCACGGAATCGAACATACTACAGTCTACTACTAACTACTACTACTATCTAGCTAAGTAAAAAATTATGGGACATTACAATTCTCCCTTACTTAAGAATTTTGTCCCCGAAATTTACTTACCAAACAATTCCAGATACCGTGCAAACATGTCTTCCTCCAACTCCCACGTTGCCTTCGGTTCAGAACTATTACTCCATAGGACCTTGACTATTAGAATACTCTTAGACCGTAATTCCTTCATCCCTCTATCTAGGTTGCTAACTGGTCGTTCCTCGTAACTCAAGTCTTTCTGGAGTGCTATCATATCGTACTTGAGGACGTGAGATGGGTCTGACACATATCTACACAGCATCGAGATGTGGCACACATTGTGGCTATGTGCTAGAGCTGGCGGTAGGGCTAATCTATATGCAACTGTTCCCACCTTGTCCAACATCTCAAAAAGACCTATAAATCGGGGACTAATCTTGCCTTTCTTCCAAAACTGCTTCACACCTTTCATAGGAGATATATTTAAGAAGTCTTGATCTCTGACTTTGAATTCCACATCACGTCGCTTGGCATCTGCAAAACTTTTATGATGGCTCTGACCAGCGAGCAAACGCTTTCTAATCAATGCTACTGCATCCTGAGCTTTTCTAACAGCTTCGGGTCCAAGAAGTTTCCTTTCTCCTACCTCGTCCCAATGTAACGGCGATTGACACCTCCTTCCATAAAGTAACTCATAGGGTGCCATTCTGATTGTTGACTGGTAGCTATTGTTGTAGGAGAAATCTATTAGTGGCAAATACTTACTCTACGATCCTCAGAAATCGAGTACACAAGCGCGCAACATATCCTCTAAAATATGTATGGTACGCTCGGACTGACCATCATTCTGAGGATAAAATGTCATACTAAGACTTAACTTGGTACCCATGGCTTGCTGGAAGCTTCCGCAAAATCTCAATGTAAACATTGATCCTCTATCGGATACGATGGTCTTAGGGATTCCGTGCAGTCGTACTATTTCTAGGACATAAATGTCTGTGTACTGATCTATTGTATACGTAGTCTTGACAGGTAGGAAGTGAGCTGACTAGGTTAGTCTATCTACTACTACCTAAGCCGAGTCGTGTTGCTTATTTTTTCGTGGTAGTCTTGTCACGAAATCCATGGCTATGTCTTCCCACTTCCATTCTAGAATACTAAGCGGTTGCAATAAGCCTGCAGGCCGCTGATGTTCTGCTTTCACTTGCTGGCATACTAAGCATTTAGACACATACTCTACTACATCTTTCTTCATTCCTGTCCACCAATACAATGCTTTAAGGTCATGAGTCATTTTGGTTGACCCTGGGTGAGATGAGTATGGGGTATTGTGCGCTTCTTCTAAGATCTTCATCTTAATTCCATGATCATTTGGCACGCATACTCGGTCCTTATATCTCAAGAATCCCTGCCCTAATATAGAGAAATATGTGGCCTTGCCTTCTTGAACTGCAGCTATGTGAGACACTAATGTGTCATCATTCCCTTGTCCGATCCGTATATCTTCTAACAGACTTGACTGGATGGGCAAGTTAGCCAGTTTATCAATGACTACTTCTATTCCAGCATTGATCAGCTCTTGCTGAAGCAGCTTTTCTATTCCAGCTAACGTTGCTAGCTTTCCATAACTCCTCCTGCTTAGCGCATCAGCAACTACGTTTGCTTTTCCCGAGTGGTATAGGATTTCACAGTCATAATCCTTTACTAATTCTAACCACCTGCGCTGCCTCGTGTTGAGCTCCTTCTGTGTGAAGAAATGCTTTAAGATCTTGTAGTCCGTATAAATCTCACACCGTTCTCCATAAATATAATGGCGCCAGATTTTCAATGCAAAGACCACCCCTGCTAACTCCATATCATGCGTTGGATAGCGTTGCTCGTATTCCTTCAGCTGCCTTGAGGCATAGGCTATTACTTTGTCATTCTGCATCAACACACAACCCAAACCTTGCTTCAATGCATCAAAGTAGATTAAAAACTTGTTGTTGGGTGTCGGTACACAAAGTACTGGTGCTGAGCATAGCTTATCTTTAAGCAACTGGAAGCTTTCTTCACATCTGTCTATCTTAGAAAAGCCTTCTACAAACCTCCAATAATAACCTGCTAGCCCAAGAAAACTACTAACCTCTAACGCATTCTTAGGTCTTGGCCAATCCTTCACAACCTATACCTTAGTTGGGTCTACAACAACTCCATCCTTGGATACTATGTGGCCGAGGAATGCTACTTTCGAAAGCCAAAATTTGCACTTCTTGAACTTGGAGTAAAGTTGATGCTCTTTCAGTCGCAACATGGTCATTCTTAAATGTTCCTCATGCTTGACTTTGTCCTTTGAGTACACCAAAATATTGTCAATGAACACTTCGACGAATTTGTCTAAGTAATCCTTGAAGACCCTATTCATTAAATCCATAAATGTGGCTAGAGCATTGGCAAGACCAAAAGACATAACTAGAAACTCGTAATGTCCATATTGAGTTCTAAAAGTTGTCTTGGGAATATCCTCTTCTCGTACCTTGAGCTGATGATACCTGAATCGTAGATCAATCTTTGAAAACATGGTCGCTCCTCAGAGTTGATCAAACAAGTCGTCAATCTGGGGTAGCGGGTACTTATTCTTATTTGTCACCTTATTCAGCTTGCGATAATTTATACACATCTGCATGCTTCCATCCTTCTTCTTCACAAATAGAACCGGTGCTCCCCATGGCGAATGACTCGGTCTAATGAAACCCAAATCTAAGAGTTCTTGTGGTTGCGTCTTTAACTCCTTGAGTTCAGTAGGTGCCATCTGGTATGGTGCCTTTGAGATAGGCTCTGTCCCTGGTACTAGTTCGATTGTGAAGTCAATTTCCCGAGTCGGCGGCAACCCTGGTAAGTCATCAGGAAATACTTCTGGGAATTCTTTTAAGATGTGGACATCTCCAACCTTTAGTAATGTTTCCTTTACCATATCCATGACGCTGGCTAAGAATGCGTGACATCCTTTCTCTATCATCCTCTGCGCTTTGAGAGATGAAATAAGCGGCGTACGTAGTCTTGAAACCTTTCCCATAAAACATAGTCTCTGACCGTCAAGAGTCTCAACATCACTTTCTTGTGCCTACAGTCGATGGTTGCACCATGCCTTTCTAGCCAATCTATTCCCAGTATTATGTCGAAGTCTTTAATCTCTAGCTCTATCAGGTCTCCTTCTAGTTCTACGTCCTCAATTTTGATCGGTACGCCTTGTACTATTCGTGATGACATGACTAATTTGCCCGAAGGCAATTCTGTCACAAACCTAGTTCTAAATCTTTCACAAGGTTTGTATAATTTCTCTATCATTCCTAACGAGATATACGAGTGTGTTGCTCCCGAATCAAATAATACTGAACATATATTATCGAGGATAGGAATCTGACCTGTGACCACTTTGTTACTAGCTTCAGCTTCTCCCTGGGTCAAGGCAAAGACTCTAGCAGGAACCATCTTGTTGTCCCTTTTCTCTTCTTGCTTGAGCTGTGTACATTCCCTCTTCTGATGGCCTTCCTAGCCATAATTATACCATCCCTAGGTGTTTGCACGACACTCACCAAGATGTTTCTTTTGGCATTTGGAGCACTGCGGGTATTCTACATAACCCGACCTATTGCCTCCATTATTTGTCCGTGCTCTTTTGTCATTGTCAGATTGCTTGTTGTCAGGATGCCTTCTCTTCTGACCATTATTGTTGCTATGTTGATGGTTATTGTTGTGGTTCCGACTGTTCTGAGGTTGATTCTACTGTTTAGGTTCAGGCTTACTGGCCTCCTCCTTACTAACATGCGCCTGAAGCCTTTCTACTTCTATAGTCGTTTCTAGAGCATCGACATAAGTAGTGGTTCCAAGATTTGCTAGCTTGACTCCTAGCTCAATCTTTGGTCTGAGTCCTCTAACAAACATGGTGACCCTCAAAAAGTCGGTTGGAACCAACTCTGGTGAAAATTTGGCTAGTCGGTCGAATTGTCAAGCATACTTTGCTACCGTTAAGTTGCCCTGCTTCAGATTGGTGAACTCTTCTACCCTTGTAGCGATGACTGCTGAGTTGTAATATTTCTTGTGGAACTGCTCCACAAATCTAGTCCATGCCATGGTGGCGACGTCATGAGTCTGCTGAACTAAATCCCACCAGATTCTAGCATCCTTCTTTAGAAGATACGAAACGCAGGATATGCGGTTCGCGTTGCCGAGGCTCATGTGTGCTAGGATAGGATCTACATTCTTGAGCCATTCTTCCGCCTCGAAGGGGTCTGTTGTCCCTTCAAATTTTGGAGTGTGTTGCTTATGAAACCGCTTGAAAATTGGCTTTATGTACTGAGCTGGGTAAGGCGCATAGTTCGCCATTGGCCATCCCCCATAAGGACCTACTTGATGGGGTGCTTGAGCCATTTGCTAAGGCTGCGGTAGCGGCTGAGGCCGAGGCTGAGTCTGTTGTTGTTGTTGCTGCTGCAGCAGCTCTTCCACTTGTTGTCGTAGCCTGACAATTTATGCAGTGTTGTCAACCGAAGGCGGTGGTGCACTTTTGTTAGCAGCAGCATTGGTAGCATGCGCTCCCCTTCTGCGAACTAGAGGGGCTTCATTAGTCTTGTGGGCGGCACTGGAGGCATTGGCGTTTATGCGTGTAGAACTTCTGAGCGACATCTTTAATAGAGTTCTAACTGTCAAGAAAAATATTGTACGCCCTAAATATCCACACATATTGGCGAGCTAGAAAAGGGCCTAATTCGATCTGATACATGTAGATCGTCTACCCGGAGCTGTGTATTATGGGCCTCCTTCTGTCAAGCCCGACCTGATTAGAGAGTTAACTGCTACACGGAGGCATTGTGTAGCAGAAGTATGAGTGTCATGAGCTGGCACCACACTAAGCTCGTGATGCAACAGAGATCTGATATCTGAACCCTTGTAAAGTCAACCATGCAATATAAACGTGCATATATCAAACATCACGTGTGTATTCCATTCCTGAATTCTCGGACACGCAGTATAAACGTGCGTGCTCAGGCCTCCCACGCCTAATTTGGGCCATGCGACCCATTATCCTTCCTTACCTATTGATTAGACCCCACTTCACTGCAAAGTTTAGGAATTAATCATCAGTGTCACAGAGATGACGTGAAGGATAAAGAGATCACGGGATGACCCCATTTCCAACCTAGATATCTTCCTCCTATAAATATCAAGACCCTAGGTAGTGCAAGGGGTTGGCATATTTTTGTAAAGAAATGCTCTGTAAGAAATAGTCAAGAGATATCAATAATATTGCCTGGTGGACTAGAGGGATTTTAACCTTCGAACCTCCTAAAAAGAAATGAGTGATCATCTTCCCATAATATTAGTTTCTCCAGTCTAAAATATAGTTATTTTCATATTACGGTTCACCAATTAGCACTAATCCATCCCACTTATTCGTATAATTACCTGTTGGCAAAGAACTGCGTCAACAGTTTGGTGCTTTCATTAAGATGATTTAGATTGGTGCTATCGCGAAAACCTGATCATGGTGGTTACTCGTTCGAGACATGGTAACGAGGCGGATCAACATGATGGGCAGGAGACCCACCATGCCGCCATATCCGATGAACAAAACCCCAAGATCCAGCAGCAATCAGGAAAACAAGCGATGGGCTAGGACAACACCGAGAGTTCGGTGCTCTGACCGCCAAATCCGAACCCGGGTTTCCTGACGGCGATATGGATGGAGAACATACAGTTGAGGAGTCAACTATCCAGAGCAAGCAAGCAAATCGAAGAACCCGGTTACCCCCCTCTTACGATCGACGTTAACGTCGGAAAGAGGCAAAGTGGGACTCACAAGTCCCACAGGGATAATTGGTCTAGGCCCAGTCGATCAGTCAGAACCTCAACCCTAAGTTCTGCACCCACATCACGCCACAACCAGGAAACTGTGTTTGAGGAGTTTCCCAGGGCCAATCAGCAATTCAACCGGTCAGTCCGAACCTCGACTCCTAGCTCGATTCCACCATTAAACGCTCGCAGAAGGGCTCATGGCAGCTCGCGGAGGAGATCCAGGGAAGGCTCGCGAAGACAGACTGCTCTGGCCAGCCCTCTCGTGCTGTGGTCTGACCGCCGAGTGCAGGATGCTGGAGATGGTAGAGTAGAATGGGCGCGAGCTAATTTGATCCGTCCAGACGGGACTAGGATCACGTCACCAGTTAGGCACCCCCTGTCACCGATAAGATACCCATCTCCTCCTCGTCCAGTTTGAGACATTCCGACACACGAAAGCAGCAGAAGAAATCCTCCTTCTGACGGTCCTTCCCATCGCAATCGAGCGAGCGGGGAGGTCCCGGATCCTCACCCCCAGCATCGGGCTCCAAGCTTTTCCAACGGGAGTTACTGGACTGGGAGCCATCGAAGTGGCAAATTCGGTGAAGACCTGTGTAATCGCTTGAGTTCGGTGCAAAGTCCTCGGGCCACCTCGAGGGCCGACCTTGGAGATTGCCTCAACTCGCAGAGTAGGGATCCGGCTAGAAATGGAAGTCATGCTCACCGAGGGGATGGTCTTTCCAAATTACGTGATAGTGGGAATGTCCCACCTAACCAAGCTCAAGCTTGGAGGGACAATAACCCGCCTAACGCGTACAATGGAACTGGAGCTGTTGAACAACCCCAGAACAACCAAGGGAGTAAGGACCAAACCCTAGAGCGTTTAGCTCAGATGGAGGAGCTGATGAAGAAGCTCTTGTCAGAAAAGGAGAAAGACGAGTATGACTCGGGGGACAAACTCGAGCTTTTCGCCCCCAGCATAGCAGCCACAACATACCCGCCGGGTTTCCGGATGCCCCACCTGTCTAAGTTCGATGGAGACGGAGACCCGTCAAATCATTTGGGTATGTTCAACACCCTGATGATGGCCCATAACATCGGCCCCGAGCTAAGGTGTTTGATATTTCCTTCCACCTTGACTGGGCCAGCTAGGCAATGGTTCAAGCAGTGTAAAAAGCAGTCCATCAGCTCGTGGAAGAATTTTTCTGCTGACTTCAATAGGGCGTTCCGAGCTTCTCAAGCTGCCCATGTCAAAGCTGACACCCTGGAGAACGTGAAGCAACAACCCGGGGAACCTTTGAAAGCTTACCTGAGCAGGTTTGCAAACGTCGCGGCTCGAGCCAGGGACGCAGACGATAGTTCCAAGCTTATGGCCTTGAGGACTGGAATCCTCGTTGGAGGTGGGCTATGGAAAGAGATACAGAGAAGAGGTGTTAGCACCGTGGATGAATTATTGAACAAGGCCTAGGAGTGGATAAACCTAGAAGAGGCGCGAGCATCAGTCACGGGAACCAGCCAAACCCTTGATCAGGCCGCTGGAGTGGAAACGGATGTCATAAAAACGACTCAAACCGTTGCACAGAATAACCAAGGGGGTGGAGGTAAGAGAAAAGGGAGCAGCAAGGACAGCCAGCATGGTCCAAAGAAGAAAAAGCCCGTGGAAAAATTTAAACCAGTCTACGCGGCTTATACTGAACTCACAAATACTAGGGAACACATTTTCCTAGCAAATTCTGCTCGCCTCCCCTGGAAAAAGAGGGAGCCTTTGAAATACCAGAAGGCTAAGAGGGACCCTTCCAAGTTCTATAGATTCCACAACGACATTGGCCACAACACTGACGATTGTAGGCATTTGAAGGATGAGATCGAGACACTCATTAGAGCCGGACCTTTGGCTCAATATGTGCGGAACCGAGTTCCTACTAGTCAGCCAGCTCCGAAAGCTCCGGTAAATTAGCCCGGGCCCTAGATAAGTCAGGATACCCCTCCTCCTGTAATAGGAGAAGAGATATCCACAATCTCCGGAGGCCCCCATTTGGCCGGCACGAGCAGAGGTGCCCAGAAGAGATATGTCAATGAGTTGAAGGCCCATAATGGGGTGGAATTCGTCTCGGAGCAGCATCTACCCAAACAGCAGCGATTGGAGAGGCAACCAATCATTTTTATCGAGGAGGATGCTAGTCACGTCCAGTTCCCCCATAACGATCCTCTAGTCATAACTGCCCAACTCTCCAACCGAAGAGTTAGGAGGATACTAGTCGATAATGGGAGTTCGGTGAACCTGCTGTTCCAGTCTACGCTAGAGAAAATGGGATTGTCTATCACTGAGCTGAAGGCCACTTCCATGATGCTCTATGGATTTTCTGGGGAACGGTCAACAGTGATAGGAACAATCGAGCTAGTAATAATCATGGGAGAGGGGCCCCGAACTGTCTCTAAGCTCCTCGAATTCATGGTTATCGATTGTCACACCGCCTACAACGCTATTCTGGGCCTACCTACGTTGATGGCATTTGAGGCCGTAACCTCTATCCACCATCTCACAATCAAATTCCCCTCCTCTACGGGAATATGTACGGTCTGAGGTGATCAGCTCGCTGCCAGGGAATGCTATAGCATTTCCATGAAGGGAAAATCACGACCCGGGCAGCAAACGATGACCGTTCAAAGCGGGGATGAGGAATCTCAGGAAGTAAGACCTACTCATGAGATAGAAAAACCTTAAGAAGCCAGTGGGGAAGGGATCACCTTGAATGATGATATCGACCCTAGGATAAGCGAAGATAGATCCGAGCTCCAGGCCATCGAAGAGCTCGAAGAGGTGAACATTGACCCGAGAGACCCCTCGAAGGTGGTGAAGCTCGGGAAAAAACTGTGTAATAAGAGGAAGGCGGAGCTGCTGAGATTTCTACAGGAGAATCTAGATGTGTTCGCCTGGTCTCACGAAGACATGATAGGGACCAGCCGAAGCGTCATCATGCACACCCTCAGCCTTGATAAGAGCGTGCCTGCGAAGTCCAGAAACAAAGGCGCCTGGGCACGACACGAACTAAGGTCCTAGAAGAGGAAGTATCTCGACTTTTAAAGTGCCCCTTTATTCGCGAGGAAAAATACTCGATCTGGGTCGCCAATCCTGTTTTGGTCCCGAAGCCCAACAGGAAATGGCGGACCTGTATTGACTTTTCCAATCTGAATAAAGCTTGCCCCAAAGATTGCTTCCCCGTGCTAAGGATTGATCAACTAGTAGATGCCATTTCGGGGCATGAGCTCATGTCCTTCATGGATGCGTACTCGGGCTATAACCAGATCTCCATGAATCCTACGGACCAGGAGCACACTAGCTTCGTGACCCCAACTAACGTTTATTGTTACAAGGTCATGCCTTCGGGCTGAAGAATGCCAGAGATACATACCAGAGATTGGTCAACAGGATGTTTGATAATCAGATCAGGAGAAACATGGAAGTGTATGTTGACAACATGTTGGTTAAGTCAAAAACTGCTGATAAACATGTCCCTGATCTGAAAGAATGTTTTAAGATTTTAAGGCAGTACAGCATGATGCCGAATCCTCAAAAGTGTATCTTCGGGGTTGCATCAGGAAACTTCGTGGGTTTCATAGTCAACACCAGAAGAATAGAGGCGAACCCCGATAAAATCAGGTCGCTACTTGAGATGCCATCATCCCGGTCGCGGAAAGATGTCCAAAGTCTAACAGGAAGGGTGGCAGCCCTTAATCGGTTCATTTCCAAATTAACCGATAAGTGTTTGCCATTCTATAACCTGCTCTAGGGAAATAAAAAATTTGAGTGGACCGATGAATGTGAGCGTGTCTTCCTCAACCTAAAAGCACATTTAGCTAAGCCGCCCGTGTTATCCAAGCCCACAGCAGGAGAGCCTCATTTTCTTTACCTGGCTACAACGGAAGATGCAGCCAGCGCCGTGCTGGTTCATGAGGAGGACCGATCTCAGAAGCCGGTCTACTACATTAGTAAGAGGCTTCTCGGAGCCGAGTATAAGTATCCGGTGGTGGAAAAGAAGGCATTATGCCTTATCACAGCCTCCAAAAAGCTCACGCCGTATTTCCAGTCCCATTCAATCCACGTCATAACCGATCAACCTTTAAGGCAGGTTTTGCAGAAACCTGAGGCATCGGGGCGTCTTTTGAAGTGGGCCATTGAGCTCAGCCAATTCGAGATCCTGTACGTGCCACGATCTGCGATCAAAAGCCAAGCTCTGGCTGACTTTGTAGCAGAATGCACTAGATTCCAAGAGGAACCAGCGGAAGAACCGATACGAGCCTCGTGGAAAGTCTTTGTGGAAAGCTCGTCTAACCAGAATGGATTTGGAGCTGGAATCATTTTGATATCCCCGGAGGGACATCATTTCCACTCCGTGTTGCGATTCAGATTCAAAGCGTCAAACAACGAAGCTTTATTGGCTGGGCTAAGGGTGGCCCAGGAGCTGAAGGCCAGCTCAATCCAGTGCTATAGCGATTCCCAGCTTGTGGTAAACCAGGTGTTAGGAGAATACCAAGCGCGGGGAACCAAGATGGTGGCCTACCTGGCCAAGGTTAAAAAGGAACTGTCCGCAGTTAAGCATAGCCTAGTTGAACAAATACCTTGGGAGCATAATGCAAATGCTGACGCCCTAGCAAAGCTTGCCACCTACGGGGAGGCCGAAACCTTGGGCATGGTACCGCTGGAATTCTTGGAAAGGCCAAGGATAGAGGAAGTCAGGAGGGAGGTCGAAATGATCGACACCAGGCCGACCTGGATGACTCCCATAGTCGAATACCTCACAACAGGAAAGTTACCTGAAGAGCGAAACGATGCGAGAAGGGTACTTTACCAAGCTCCGAGGTATACAATAGTAGACGGAACGTTGTACCGACGTGGTTTTTCTTTACCTCTCCTTCGATGTGTTCTGCCAGGCGAAGCAAAAAATATTTAGCGGGAAATCCATGAGGGGTTTTGTGGAGATCACGCTGGGGGGAAAAACCTGACCTTGAATATATTAAGGCAAGGATATTATTGGCCCACTCTATCGAAAGATTCATTTTCCTATGTCCAAAAGTGCAACAGGTGCCAGCGGTTCGCCACGTTCGCCCTGGCCCCTCCAGTCGAGCTGAAGATGATCTCATCCCCATGGTCGTTCGTGGTCTGGGGAATTGATTTAGTTGGTGCCCTGCCCACGGGAAAAGGAGGAGTTCGCTATGCGGTGGTGGCTATTGACTACTTCACAAAATGGGCAGAAGCGGAGCCCCTGACTACAATTACATCAAAGAGGGTCATCGACTTTGTGGTTAAGAATATAGTCTGCCGATTCGGGCTGCCAAAGAAGATCGTGTCGGATAACAGAACCCAGTTCGATAGCGACCTCTTCACCGAATTCTGCGAAAAGCACGGCATAATTAAAACCTTTTCCTCCGTGTCCTACCCCCAGGCTAATGGACAGGTCGAGGCTGTGAGCAACTCCCCTAGGTGCTATGGGCATACTGGACCTCGCATTGAACTTCGACGGGTCACACTCCTTTCTCCCTGACTTTCAGGAGCGAGGCCGTCCTTCCCGTCGAAATAAAGATAGCCTCACATAGAGTCCAAGCATTTGACCAAGACCAGAACGACAAATTGCTCAGTGCGTCCCTCGACCTAGTTGATGAAAAATGTGAAGCTTCGCAGCTGCAGCTTGCGCATTATCAACAAAATATCACTCGTTATTTCAACTCAAAGGTCAAGAGACACATTTTTAACTTAAGAGTCTTCTTAGCCGGTAAGGATCCCAAGGACGGAGTTTTGGGGCCGAACTGGGAAGGACCCTATCAGATCATAGAGGTTGTGAAGGAAGGGACCTTTAAATTACCTCGGTCTAATGGAGAAGCAGTCCCACGGACATGGAACGCTATACACCTAAAGAAATATTATCAATAGTCATACTTTTGTAAGGCTTAATTACGAAAGCTGCCTTGTTTTATTAAAAAATGAGAAGTACTTTTGTATATCGTTGTATGTTTCAGTGTGCGGATAGTGTTAGAAGAGCATTTTCCAAGTAACCAAGAAAGATCTCTTTCTGTTTACTTGGGGGCATATGTCCTGGATACCAACCAGGTCCTAAAAACTTGGAAGTTAGTTAAATTGACTAACTAGTGTTTTTTCTAAAGAGCACGAGGTGTCGATAAAAGTAACGCGAACCAAGTTTTTAAAATAAAATATGTACTGGATACAACCAGGTCCTAAAAACTTGGAAGTTAGTTATATTGACTAACCAGTGTTTTTTCTAAAGAGCACAAGGTGTCGATAAAATTAACACGAACCAAGTTTTTAAAATCAAATATATCCTGGATACAACCAGGTCCTAAACTTGGAAGTTAGTTAAACTGACTAACCAGTGTTTTTCCTAAAGAGCACGAGGTGTCGATAAAATTAACGCGATCTAATTTTTTAAAATCAAATATGTCTTGGATACAACCAGGTCCTAAAAACTTGGAAGTTAGTTAAATTGACTAACCAGTGTTTTTCCTAAAGAGCACGAGGTGTCGATAAAATTAACGCGATCTAAGTTTTTTTAAAATCAAATATGTCCTGGATACAACCAGGTCCTAAAACCTTGGAAGTTAGTTAAATTGACTAACCAGTGTTTTTCCTAAAGAGCACGAGGTGTCGATAAAATTAATGCGAACTAAGTTTTTAAAATCAAATATGTCATGGATACAACTAGGTCCTAAAACTTAGAAGTTGATTCAAATTGGTTAATCGATGTTTTTCTTATAAAGCACGAGGTATCAATAATAATTAACGCGGACTAAGTTTGTAAAGTTAAACATCTTGGATGCAACTAGGTCCTAAAAACTTAGAAGTTAGTTAAAATTGACTAGCAATGCTTTGTGGTTTCGAAGAAAGTCAATAAACTGACGCAAACTAAGATTTTACCAAACATGCTAAAAAATAAATAATAACAACAATATTGAAAATAAATTGAAATGAAAGTCAGGGAAACCAATTGTCTCGAGGAGGAAAAACCTTGTGGTAAAATACTACAAATAAGTAAAGAATACAAAAGTCCTAGGCCCCCCCAGGCCGCTCTGATGAAGTCACCCCTTCGGTCTCCTACTCGCCAGCAGCAAAAGTCTCCCCAGTCTCAAAAGGTGGCTCCTGTTGAAGGCGGGCCTTGAACTTCTCGGGAAATGGCTCCCACACCTCAGGCGCCAAGAAGGAGAAGTCGCCATCCTGGTTGAAGGCCCAGCAGTGATAGAGCATGGCCTCCATGGAGGAGCTAGAAGACGCCTCTCTGCCACGGTGGCGGCCTCGGCCTCCAACTGCTTAGCCTTGGCCTCCTCGAGCTCGGCCTTCGCAGCGGCCAAGGCGACCTGTGCAGCCTCGGCCTCCAATTGCTTAGCCCTGGCTGCCTCCAGTTTGGCCTTCGCAGCAGCCAAGGAGACATGTGCGGCCTTTTCGCTTTCTTTGATAGCCGTCAGGGTAGCCTTGGCATTTTGCTCTTGCTGTTGTGCAGACGCGAGAGCGGCCTGAGCAGTCTAGAACTCACCCCTGATCTCGTCAAACCTGGCCCTGGATCGAGCTATGCTGCGGTGTAGAGCCAAAGACGCCTGCAAAGACACAAAAAGTAAGGCATGTGCTGGAAAGAAAGCAAAGAAGCATGTGCTAGGAAGAAAACAATGAAAGTTAGCTAAATAAACTTACCGTGAGGGTCATCCCCAGCGAAGACTCCATAACATTCTCGTGGCTCCTCGTCTCGATCTCCCGTAAGTCCCTCCGGGTGGCATTGTAGTAATGATCCATCGTATAGCTTGCGGTCTTGTAAACCGTCCCTCGAAAGGCCTCAGGGATTTTCTCCAGGGCCTGGGTGTTAATCGGAATGCACACGATGGGAGTGGGAGCTGGCGTGGTTCCAGCCGGTGCCTCCTGTTCCCGAGTAGGGACTGGAGGTCGCGGGGGAGTAGGGGCATGTTCTCTGCGGCTGCAGGGACCTGGCCCCTCCCCTTAGCGAGAGACTTAGAGGTGGTCCCGAGGGGAGTTGTCTTCTTGGCCAGCCGGGGTTTCTTGACCAGTGGCCCGAACGATCCAGATGGAGGATTCCCCCCCTGGAAGATGGACCGCAGGACGTTGTCTCCGAGCTGGGCCATCTCTTCGCCTGAAATAAAAAAGAAGGGAGTGTTAGTATACATGTAAGGTTACTTCGTTACAAGAAAAGTCTAAAAGATGTATTGCAAAGGTCCTACCCTCCGAGCTAGAGGAGGAATCTAGTGCCACGACCTCCAGCCTCGGAGCTTCTATGGGGGAATCTAAGTTTATGACATCACGAATGAGAGGGGGCTCTGGGTCCGGATCTGCCTCAGGATTGGACTCCCATACATACTTTCTAAGCCCTGGAGCGACTTGTAATGACCCAACTATTTCTAAGACCTTGGACCATTAGATCTACTATACATAGCTACTATTTTGGGAAAGATACATAAGAAATAATATAACTTTATTAAATCTCAAAATATTGTATCAACTACATAATAATAGAAAATATGGCATGGGTACCCATTGTTTAAAACATAAAACATAATTTTAAACTAAAGAAAATTGTTTACAAAACTAAATGCGGAAAAAACATTATTTAAAAGACTAAAAATAAATAACTTCATCCTCGATCGACACGTAGTCCACATATTCCATCCATCCTCAAGCTACTAAGAATCTTTCCGCCTTCCATATTCATTTTCTTGCATCACACTAAAAATAAATGAATGAGCCTAATGCCCAGCAAGGAAAACCTACTAAAAACATACATCATATATCATAAGCATAAAACTACCCCATAAACATAAACTATAAAACATATACCATATATCATATATCATAAGCATGCACTATAAAACATATACCATATAGGACTACAATATTAATGGCCATTAACTCATTCACATGGCATGCGATAAACCATCTAGGTTCCCTGTCTAATATCTGAGGTAGGTTAGATCACATGGTAGTATATGATAACCCATCTAGGTCCCCTGTCTAATATCTGAGGTAGGGTAAACCATAACTCTAAACCATGAAAATGATAAACTAATCTTGGGGCTTGCTATCTAAGCAAGTCATATGCCCAAGCGACTAAAAACATAATCTTGGGGCTTGTTATCTAAACAAGTCATATGCCCAAGGACTACAAAACATAGCATACATTTACTTATTATAGCATAAACATATCATAACATAAATATAGCATAACATATCATACAACACATACAAGATCTATCCTATTTTCCTTACCAAAATACAGGAATGATGAGAACAAGGTTGGGATTTTGCAACACTCCTAAAAACCATTAATATAGAGGTGAGTATTCTAAAAGAAATAGATGAATGAACTAAAAACCACCGAGAATATACTTACCGACAAGAAACCTCAAGTTTGAAGAACTTAGATGCCTAACCAAGAATAGAGAATACTGAGTTAGGACTATAAAACTAATGAAACAATACTGAAAAGAACTAAGAATATGAATACCTTTGAATACTTTTATGACCGAACTATACCTCGAAACTGAAATACAATGATTAAGTTTATAACCCCAACCTAAGTGTTTATCACTCTATAGTCTCACTAGCACCTGGAAGGCTCTGATAAATGCTTGAAGAATGAATGAAAAGGCTTGGTGCTAGGTCCTATTTATAGAGTTCTAGGAATAAAAAGCTTCTTTTTGGCTTTGAATAAAAATAATGAATTTAATTGAAAATATTTGAATATCCTTCAGCCAAAGGCTTAGGACTTGGTCAAATTGTTCAGAGAGAGAGAGGTTTAAGGAGTCAAAGCTTGATTTTTAAAACAAAAATAATAAAAACAAATAGAATCCTAACTTCTAACTCCCTAAATCTCGTAACTCTAAACTCATCTGCAGTAAAAATCAACATATCTGGAGGTGTAGGACTCCAATTTAGACTCTCTTTATACTATTAGAAACTAATTCAATTATCTACAACTTTCTAGAAATACTATTTTTTGAAATTTATAACATAACTGGGTCAAAAATAGGTCGGAAGTTACAGTACCTTAAAGTTACGAAAAATCTATTTAATTATCTAAATACAACCTAATCCACAAATAAATAAAATTGTGACAAATATCATGCTTCTAACAGATTCTGGTGAAGACTAAGTCTTATATTTCCCTTATTTTATCATTAAAATAATAATTCCTTAATAATCATGCATATGACAAGTGTCATAATCCTATTGGCTCTATCTAAACCTTAGGAATAACTATGCTCATCACAAGTGTCATGTTCTTATTGGCTCTATCTAAACCTTAGGTTATAATAATTATCATATTAATAACCAGAAATATTAATCAAACCTTATGTTATAATTAATATTCTTAAACTATAGGTTAAACTTATAAAATCCATAACTATTGCTAGGAGTTTCCAACTAAGTCCCAGCTAGAACCAAAATCCACAATAATAAACTATAACTACTACTAGCTATTACTTTTGCTACTACTATCTAACTAACTAAGTAAAGTTCTTGGACTCTACACGACTACACCCTCCAGAAGGGAGGGCCACGACCTAAGGTTGGTCCCGTACTCCTTGAAAAATGCCGACCTAAAAGCCAGGGTGTTGTCTACTACTATAGATCCCCTAGGGCGGCCCATATCATGGTGCAACACTAGTTGATCTACACACAGGAGTAAGGTTATGTTAAGGTCTGGGTCATCCCAGTGGCAATGTACGAGTTGGCTTGGGTTAAACCTAGCAAGCCTTAGGTCTGCGGCGGCCCTGTCTAAGTCCCTAAACATGTATGGGTTACCTTGGACGGAGGGGCCGGCTGCTGCCCCGGACTGAGTCCGATTCGCGTAGAGGCCCTGTGCAGCCTTGAGAGCCCGTTTTTGTCGCACGAGCGGCGCCTCGTCATCCTCGTCCTACTTGTCACTGTCAGCAGCATCCCCCTCGGGGACAGGCACCAGCTCACGAGCCACTGGGATAGCCCGCGGCCTCCTCAAGGCCAGAGTCTTGCTTGGAGAAATCAACTTACACGCCAGCATCGTCTCATCCGATACGAGCTGGCAGTAGTCTTTTTCACTTGATGGGAGCCCCGCCAAGGTTTCGTATTGACCCCCAAGGGTCATCGATTTGGCCGTCCTCGCAAAGATGGCTGCATGATGATGTCCAAGTCAACACGCATGAAAATAAATAAAGCAATGTGGTGATTTTGCGAGCTGAGAATAAAGAGAACTCACGAGGACGGTTGAAAAAGTGGTATTCGCAGTTGTGAAACCCCGTCGACATGAAGAACTGTTCCTTGAAGTCATTGGGGTGGCTGGGCAACTCAAAGACTGGAGGAGAGTTGGGAAAATGGGTCAAGTTATAGAACCCGTCGCTTCACCCCCATTGATCCGGGCTAGCTTTGAGGCAGAAGAAGAAAAGGATGTCCGCTGGGGTCAGGACCTCCCACTTGTGCCTCAGGAAGAGGTACTTCAGCCCCGCTAGCAGACGATAGGAGTTAGGGGGCAATTGGAAGGGAGCCAGCTTCACGTAATTCAGAAAATTCGCGAAGTACTGGTCCAGAGGTAGGAAGGCCCCGGCCTTGAGGTGTTCGATGCTCCAAGACGCGAACTCCTCGTAGAGGGGCGTGCAGCTCCTCTCACCCTCGAGGGGAGGTCGGGCAACAAGAGCGCCTGTCCCAGTTTCGATGTTATGGGACAGTAGGATCTTGTTGACCCTCCCTTGGGTCGTAATCTTCGAGACTATCCTCTCTGCCTCAAAGAAAGCATCAGGTCCCACCTCGACCTCTTTTTCCACTATGGGACCAAAGTGGGGGATGGGAGAATCTATAGCAATCCCTTTCCCCTTGCTGGCCTACTGGGATGACAAGCCAGCCATGCTCTTCTTGGGTACGTTCTTCCTGGGTCCCATCTGGTCGCCTAACGAACAAGAATGAAGATAAGTTTAAATAGGCAACCTAAAAATAGAAAAGGGAATATAGCGCGAGAAGTGATTTTTGTACACGGGCTGAGGTAATCTCAGCCCGCGGTGTGTGAAGCCACGCGTTGCCATGGTCACGCGCCCACGTTTCCAACGGATCCCCGATTGCTCGGGATTTGTGTGTCAGGAGGATCAGGATAATGCTTGCCTTGGAGGGAAAGTTTTTTTTTTTTAAAAAAAAAAAAAGCAAAACCGCCTAGGAAGCGTGACCTCTAAGCTACCTGGTTTTGCACGCTAGAAACCTCTCACCTTCCCCTTTCCAAACAGACATTCCCTAAAGCTACCCAGAAAAATTACCCAGAATTTATCTTGTCCTAAACATCACGTTCCTAGACATGTTCTCATGTAGTCAATATACCTAGGATCAAAACCTATGCACCAAAAACCAGCCAAAAACAACCTACAGTGTGCGACTAAGAAGGAGGTTTACCTAATAGAAAAATAGAAAGATCAAAACATGTCATAGGCAGAGGACTTACAGTGTATTTTAAGTGTGGAAGTCGCAAAGAGCGTAGGAGTCAGAGTCCTGGTGGAGTCTTTAAAGCTGGCCTGGTGCAGAAACTCTAATGGTGAGAGTGTAGGGATCTCTGGGATGATAACCGGAAGAAGAGAAATTTCTGAGATTAAAAAGGAGAGAAAATGAGGAAAAAATTTCAAATGAAGGGTGGCTAATATAGAAGATGGCCAACCTTATATATGCGTAAGAGACATAAAGGAGCGAGGACCATTCGATCAAATTAATGTGAGATACGAGGGTCATAACTCGAAAGGAAAAATTACGGCCGAAAGTAGGCTAGGCCATTTAATGCCATTCTCGGAAATTGAACAGTCACCAACCACGGCGCTCCACGTGCCCGATGCCCACAGAGTGGGCGGGACATGAAGAGTCGAAAGGGATACTTAAAATTCCCCGATGTGAAGACCACGGATGACGTCATGAGTCACGAGCAGGGGCTTGGGGGGCAAATGTACGCCCTAAATATCCACACATATTGGCGAGCTAGAAAAGGGCCTAATTTGATCTGACAAGAGTAGATCGTCTACCCGGAGCTGTGTGTTACGGGCCTCCTTCTGTCAAGCCCAACCTGATTAGAGAGTTAACTGCTACACGGAGGCATCGTGTAGCAGAAGTATGAGTGTCACGAGCTGGCGCCACACTAAGCTCGTGATGCAACAGAGATCTGATATCTGAACCCTTGTAAAGTCAACCACGCAATATAAACGTGCATATATCAAACATAATGTGTCTATTCCATTCCTGAATTCTCGGACACGCAGTATAAACGTGCATGTTCAGGCATCCCACGCCTGATTTGGGCCATGCGGCCCATTATCCCTCCTTACCTATTGATTAGACCCCACTTCACTCCAAAGTTTAGGAATTAATCATCAGTGTCACAGAGATGACGTGAAGGATAAAGAGATCATAGGATGACCCCATTGTCAACCCAGATATCTTCTTCCTATAAATCCCAAGACCCTGGGTAGTGCAAGGGGTTGGCATATTTTTGTAAAGAAACGCTATGTAAGAAATAGTCAAGAGATATCAATAATGTCGCCTGGTGGACTAGAGGGATTTTAACCTTTGAACCACCTAAAAAGAAAGGAGTGATCATCTTCCCATAATATTAGTTTCTCCAGTCTAACATATAGTTATTTTCATATTACGGTTCACCAATTAGCTCTAATCCATCCCACTTATTTGTATAATTACCTGTTGGCGAAGAACCGCGTCAACAAATATGTTAGAACTTACCCTAATAGGCTCTAAGGCAAAAAATTAATCTAAGCAAACAAGACTCGGACCTACTAGTTATGATTTCTTATGAAAAATTATGTAAGCCTTCTTTATAATTAGGGTGTGTTTCTATACTTAGAAAATCAGCCATCTTTATTATTTTCTAAGTATGTTTCTAATCATCCTATATGACTTAATTATTAGGCTCTAAACTCGTCGTTGTTCCAAAGTTAACCTTATTGAGGAAAGGTTGGGATACGTAAAATCGTTCCCACTACTATGGCCCCCTAACTCTTAACATAGAACCTGGTCCATTGATTTGTATCCACCCTCACCGAACTTGGTCATTATTTATTTATTTATTTAAATTTATTATGATTGTAAAAAAAAAATCAAACATATACATGTTATCAAAAATAACAATAATATTCATTTGGAAAAAAAAGCACTAAGTACAATCATAAATACAAAAATAATAAATAAATAAAGTAATAAACTATCATAACTAGGGTGAATCTAAAAATCAGGATCTTCTACATCTAACCCTTCATCTAACATATCTTCATCTATTTCTTCATACTCCTCATTATCTTGAGCCTCAAAATTACCTCGGGGAAGATTCATAAAGATTCTATGTTTTTGCTCATTAGTGTATTGAAACTCCAACTTAGAGGTGAACCTAAGTATGAGGAAATAATATCTCATGGCTACTGGTAAATCATCTTCATCATCTATAGTCTCCCATATTTCTTCTAAAGTTGAAATTACAGAACGAAAATCTTTAAAAAGCCTAATTACTAAGACATATTGCTCCGTAGCTTTCATCATAATTTACTTAGTAGTCTAAAGATGAACTATCTCCTTGTGGAATAAGATTAATCTCTAAGTGATTCTTTCTAACACTCCTACTGTATTCATTGGCTCTCTAATCATTTTCAATGCCTTAATGGCTCAAATATCCTCATAGGTCAAGGCTCCATCCATTCTTAACTGAAAACATAAGGGCTAAAACGTTAGCTAATCACATAAACATAATAACTATAACACAAACACTTACATTGGCAGTTAGATTCAGAGCTTGTGAGTGTATATAAAGGAGAACTTCATGCATATGAATTGTTGCTCTGATACCAACTGTAATGCCCTGACTATTTCTAAGACCCCATACCATTCAAAACTACTAAGACATAGCTACTAATTTGATACATACATAAGAAATAACATAACTTTATTTAAAAACCAAAATATTGTACCAAATACAAAATAAGGTAAAAATATAAAATGTGATATGGGATCCCATTGTTATAAAATATAAAGCATAAACTTTAATTGTTTAAATACTAAATGCATAATTACAAAAGAAACATAATTCAAAAGTCTTAAAAATAACGTCATCCTCGATCATTCCATGCAGTCCATTCAATCCATTCATTCTCAACACACATGCCAAGCTGCCACGATTCTTTCCTGCCTTCCATAATCATTTTCCTGCATCAAGCTAAAAATAAAGGAATGAGCCTAATGCCTAGTAAGGAAAATCTACTAACAACATATATCATAAATCATAAACATAAGACTATATCATATACATATATTATAAATCATATGACTATAAAAACATATATCATATAGGACTACAATATTATTCGCCATTAACTCATTAATATGGCATGTGATAAACCATCTAGGTCCTCTATTTACTAATCGTGGTAGGTTAGATCACATGGTAGTATATGATAACCCATCTAGGTCCTCTGTCTACTAATCGAGGTAGGGTAAATCATAACTCTAAACCATGAAAATGATAAAACAAAATTCTTGGGGCTTGCTATCTAAGCAAGTCATATGCCGAAGCAACTATAAAAACATATTTATACATATACATATTATAGCATAAAACATATCATAACATAAACATATAAGCACATATAATCTATCCTATTTTCCTTACCACAAACCGGGATATTTGAGAACAAGGACAGGATTGGAACACTCCTAAAAAACAATAGCAAAACCATGAGTATTTCTAAAGAATGAAGATGAAAAGAGAACTAAACCATCAAAAAGAAACTTACCGAAAAGAACCTTAAGTTTCTAGAAACTTAAATACCTAACCAAGAATCATAAACAAGAGTTAGGATATGAAAGAAAATAAAAGAAAACTAAAGAACCATGAAGATCTGAACTTAAGGATAAGAATACCTTGAATGATCTTATGAATTGATCTAAACCTCGATACCGAAATCTCACTATATCTCACTTCCCAACTGTTTAGAAAAGCTTAGATTGATAAAGCTTATAACCCAAAACCCAAGTGTTTCTCTCTATAGTAATCTTAGCAACATGGAGGCTTTGAACAAATGCTTGAAGAATGAGGAAAATGGCTGAGTACTAGGTTCTATTTATAGAGTTCAAGGAGTGAAGCTAACCCCTTTTAATTTGAATAAATAAATTAATATAAAATGAAAAAGATTTGAATTTTTGTTCAACAGATGCCCAGAACTTGGTCAAAATCGTTCAAAGGCAGGTCCAAGTGGTTAAGGCTATTTTTAAATTTAAAAATCCTCAAGATTAAAAAATGATGCACCAGGGGCGATATATCGGCTACCCTGGGCGATATATTGCCTAGACGATTTTCCCGAGCCCCATTGATCATTCGTGCAAAGTCGACATGTTTTCCATATCTTCCGTAGCGATATATCGGCCCTTATAGCTGCGATATATCGGCCTATGTTGATATATCAAACACGTATTTGCACTTTTTCAGCATATTTTGAATTGATAAAACATCTTTGACTAAGTCTAAACGTAATCCTAACAGTTTCTGGAAGGTTCTAGAGCTTCTAGATCTTTCTTTTATTTAAACTATTCATCAAAAATACTTAAATCCTTAATAAACATAATTATGACAAGTGTCATGCTCTTATTAATTCTATCTAAATCTTAGGTTATAATTAATAATATTTCTAGAACCAACAATATTAATGAAACCTTATGTTATAATTAATATTTCTAAAGTATAGGTTAAACTTATAAAATCCATAATTGTTGCTATGAGTTTCTAACAAAGTCCTGGCTTGAACCAAAATCCAAGGAATCTAACATACTACAGTATACTACTAACTACTACTAATCTAGCTAAGTAAAAAATTATGGGACACTACAGTCAATGAGTTCTGAAATTGATTGAGGAGGTTCAGGAGAGGACAAAAGAAACAAAGGGGGTCTTTGCTTGGGGATCCAATAGTCTTTTTTAACAGAGATTGATCTTCCATCACACACTTGCCAACAAAGTCCTTTCATGAGAAATTTTTTGCCCCAGTCTATGACCTAAGCTAACACCCAGGAATTGATTGTTTGGGTGATAACGATCTTTGAGGATGCGGCTAACTAGTGAGTCAGGCTAGGTTAGAATGTGCCAGGCTTGCTTGGCTAGCATGGCTTAGTTGAAGGACACTAGAGATCGGAAACCTAACCCACCAAGAAACTTAGAGCGACAAAGGAAGGTCCATTTTTTTCTAGGGAATTTTTATTTTATCAGATGAGCCTCCCCACCAGAACCTAGCCATAGGGGATTCAATTTGCTGACATAGTGAAAGAGAGAGTTTGAAGCAAGCCATCGCAAGGTAGGAATCACTTGAATGACAACTTTAATGAGAATTTCCTTGCCTTCTTTTGAAAAGAATTTCTGGTTCCAACTATTAAGGTGACTTCAAACTCTATCTTTGATGAACGAAAAGACTTCTTTTCTGGAATGACCAAAACTCTGTTGTAGGCCAAGGGATTTTCCTAAAGTGTCATTGATAGGAATGCCCAAACAATTTGCTGTTGGGGTTTTATGTCGTAATTAAAACCCAATTTCTTTGTAAAACAATTTGCTGTTTTATTTTCATGATTATTTAGTTAATATAAAATTATATTAAATCCTGAGCATATAGCTAATCATATTTATTGTGACGTAATCACAGTGGAATATAAATATGATTATATGTTCAAATATAAGTTAGTCCTAAGATTAGTCAGTGCACATGATTTACACTGACTTGCCTGTAGAGTCCAAGAACTTTACTTAGCTAAGATAGATAATAGTATGATAGTATTTATAGCATTATCTTTGTTACTATGGATTTTTGGTTCAGACCGGGAATTATTTGGACACTCATAGTAGTACTTATAGATTTTCTAAGTTTAACCTATAGTTTAAGAATATTAAGTATAACCTAAGGTTTGATTATATGACTGATATTAATGATAGTATTTGTTATATTATAAGGTTTAGATATCAACCAATAGGATTTTAAGCACATGTTATGAATGGTAATTAAGGATTAAGTATTTTTGAGGATTAAATTAAATAAGGGTAAAGTTTGAATGTTATAGGGTCAGTCAGCAGCTTTGAGTACGTTGAGGGCTTAGTCAAGGCTGTTTACTCCATTCAAACTTAGCTAAAAATGTGTAAATTCGTGTTTAAATATTCAGCGTACGCCGATATATCGCAGCTATAGGGGGCGATATATCGCAGCACGTAGGTACGGAAAACACGAATCGATGCACGGTCGCCTCGGGAACAAAGGTCCAGGCGATATATCGCCTATAGGGGGCGATATATCGCCTCCACCAGCATGTTTTCAAATACTTTTGAATTCTTTCCTTTCAGCCATTCAAACTTCTTCATAAGTCCAGCATCTTTTGAACGAGTCTTCAGCCTCTGCTGAACGATTATTCAAATGATTTTCACCTAAAAAGCCATTATTTTTATTCAAGTAAAATCAAGATCTTTTCATCTCCAAACTCTATAAATAGGACCTAGTACCCAGCCATTATTCACCATTTGCTCTAAGTTCAGAAGCTGCTAGTGTTAAGTGAGTGTGAGAGTGTAAACACCTGGTTTGGGGAAAAACCATAAGCTTAAACATCATAAGCTTATCAAACACTTTGGGAAGTGAGTTCTATAGTATTTCGGTGGAGGTTAGATTGATCTTGCAAATCTTTGAGGTAACCAAAACTCTAGTTCCTTTCTGTATTATGTTTCCTTTCTCTTAGTCTTTTACTCAATTTCCTAACCTCATTCTTATTTTGGTTAGGGAATCCAAGTTCTTAAGCACTTAAGTTGTGGTAAGCATATTTTCTTTTAATGGTTTAGTCTTCCTATTCTCTTTCATTTCATCTCATTTCTTTAGACTCACTCTTGTTCATTATGGTTTTAGGAGTGTTCCAAAAAGTCCCAACTCAGTCCATTTTATCCCGGTAACTTTGGTAAGGAAAATAGGCTAGAATCTATATGTTTATGTTTATGTTATCTTATATGTTATGATATGTTATGAATGTGTTATGAATTTGTTATGCATGTGTTTGTTGTAGGCTTGGGCTTATGCCCTATTTGACTAACAAGACCCCAAAAAGATTGTGGGCATATGCCTATTTAGCTGGTAGGACCCCACTAATCTCATGGGCATAAGCTTGTTTAGTCTATGGGACCCCAAGTAATAATGGCCATTATAATAAGTGAATTATGTGTTATGATATGTCTTTACGTTATTATGAAATTATGTTTATGTTTATGACTATGTGTTAGATTTTTCCTTGCTGGGCATTAGGCTCATTCTTTTCTGTTTATGTGCAGGAAATAAGCTTTAGAGGCGGAAAGATTCGTGACGCTTAGAGGATGTGTATCGATGGTGAATGGAGTCAAGGGGCCGAGCGTTATTCGATTCGAGGATGTAGTCTTGTTTATGTTTTTATGGTTTTAAATGTATTTTCCGCATTTTCTATGTAACTCTTTTTAGTTTTTAAGTTATTTTTGTTTTAAAGACAATGGGTACCCATATCCTACTTATTTTATGAAAGTAAACTTTGTTTCTACAAGTTTCTGATAAATTATGGTATTTTCGCAAAAATGTAAGTTTTATGTATAGTTTCGTTAATGGTCCAAAAAGTCTAGAGTAGTGGGTCATTACATTGCCAATCAATGACATGATCTACTTATACATCGTAGTGTTATGTTCTTTCAAGAACATTAGCAAAGTAGATAAGACCGGATGTATTTGTTACATCAGACTGGACCAATATTGACAGTAAATAAGATAAGTAAACATACTATTATTATCTATTCTAGTCATATCATATAGTTGACCATAGGTCAATTAAATCTCAATTATGAGTGGTTAGTATTCTAAATGATTTTATTATTTGAGTTCTTTGACTTGTTCGTTACTAGCTTACCCTACAGACTAGCCCATACTTACATCTTAGGAACTCGGTAGTATAATCGAGTGGAAGTGTTAATCAAAGATATGAACATCTATAGCTTCTGATGAAGAAGTGAAACGATGGTTTCCTTTTAGTTTGGTTCAAGGTTCTAAATAATAGAGATCTCAATTCAATAATTAATATTAGTTTACTGAAATATCATTTACAAGGAACTAAGTGTTTTAAGGATAAAATATAGTGAGGGGTTAAACAATATTTTAGTCCTATCTCATTGTAGACCGTCTATAGAGGATTGAGTTACAATTATGGTTCTAACAATGTATAATTAATAACATATCTATATTGCTTATAGAGCATTCTATGAATTCAAGAGTGCAATTCTGAGTCTTTAGTGGAGTCACAAGGAATTAATAAGTTAGTAAATTTATTTGTTAGATTTATGATAACTTATTGGAGCTTGATTTCATAGGCCCATGGTCCCCACTGTACCTTGGATAAAATCATCTAGATAGTCTTAATTAATTGATTTAATTATCAATTAGAATTATCAAAGTTGACCAAGTCAATTTTGGATAGTTTCACAGAGTTATACAATTTAGAAAAGAAAAGAAAAATTAGGGCATATTTATTAATTAAGATAAACTGGTATCTAAATTAATAAATAAGTTCAAATCAAGGTTCAAATTATAAATAATAAATTTGATAAGGATTTGAATAATTAATTAATTAATTAAATCAATAGAAAATAATGCATGCCTTGATTTTAAGTCCAACACGCTTATAATCAAATAGGAAATTTCACAGGCCTAAAGCCCGTGATAATTAAATCAAGGTTTCATGGGCTCTAGTGCCCGGTCTGCTCCTATCCGCGGATCCAATTCATCTTCTTCCCAGACCCTTCTTCGCGCCGAGGGAGGGGGCAGGATTAGATCAGCATTCTCCACCTCAAGAAGCGTTTCGCGGACCATGTAAATTGGTCGGGTAGAGATGTGGTAACACTTACGAGCGCTCTTCTGGTCTCCCTGCAGAGGTGGCGGGTGGAGGTGATGGCACCGAAATCAACCAGTGCGGGCCGACCAAAAATAACGTTGTAAGCGGTGGGGCAGTCCACCACTACGAACATACAGAACTTGAACGAGCCTTGAATCTTGTTCCCCAACGTTACGGGCAACTGGATTTTCCCCATTGGGAGTATCGAATCCCCATTGAAGTCGTAGATCTACGTTGGGCATGAGGCCAGATCTGCCTTAGTCAAGCCAATTACAATGAAGGCCGGCTTGAATAGCACATTAACGGAACTTCCGCCATCCACCAACACTCTTGACACCATTTTGTTGGCGATTTGGGCATCGATGACCAGAGGGTCATGATGTGGGAAGTGGACGTTCCGGGCGTCTTCTTACGTGAAAGTGATGCGTAAATTCATCAACTTTGGGCATTGAGCCGGGGTCTGGACCAAGGCGCATACCTCGTGGTCGTGGTCGAGTTCACTGAGGTACCATTTCTAATCATTCAAAGATAGTTCCCCTAGATGTGGCCCTCATGACATGGTGGCCACGTGACCATCTATTCGCGGGGGGGAAGTTCCGGTGGGAAATGGCATTCCAAGTCTGAGTGCCTACACAATTGGGGCCCCGTGAGGGGCCTGTGCTCCCAAGGTTGCAGCGTACCCTCCCTTGGGAGGTCGGTACGATCCAGGTGCACCCGGGACCGCGGGTTGTCTGAGAGATGCTGGTAGTCCCGGAACTCCCACTGGCATCCTGACCCATTGGTGGAGGTGCCCCAACTTGATCAGATTTTTGATTTCATCCCTCAGCTAACGACACTCCTCGATTCCCACATCTTTGTGGTAGGCACACCCTTTGCTGGTGTCCCTTGAGTTCTTTTCCCCTTTGAACATGGGGGTGGGTTTCCAGTAATGGACCATACTTCTTGTGGCCAAGTATATGTTCTCCCTGGTGTCCACTAGGTTGGTGTATTCTGTGTATTGGGGCTCGTAGCCCCTCTTGCCCTTTTTGGAGGGCTCTGATCGATTTTGTCCTTTCCCCGATCTCTTTCCCCGGGAAGGGTTCATGCTTGTCTCTGTCCCTCTCATTAGATATGGCTGGGCTCCACCAAGAGTGACATTGTATCTAACTAACGCCATACTATATCCAGAGAATGGGCGGATTATGCCAGTGCATAACCTGAGGAAGTGGGACCATAGACCGTCGAGGTTGCGAAGGTCATTCCATGAGTGCCAGTTGATCTTGGCGTCACCGGGGTGTCGGATAATGGTTTGCGTGATATTGCATCCTATATCTAAGAAAGGTCTGGCCACTAGGCTGAGGGGTCGGCTGCCATCCAAAAGCTTGGATTCGGGCCTCCTCCCAGTTAATAAAGTCTTGTGCCCTCCTTATGAATTCTTCGAGGGTGGCCGCCTTGATGCGTTGCATGTCGTCCCAGAGAAGGGACCCACCTCGGATCCCAGACTGGAGAGCCACTAGGCAATGTCCATCATCCACCTTGGTTTTTTAGGCTTCCTCCGTGAAGTGCTAAATGTAGGCCATTAGGGTCTCCGTGGGGAGCTTCTTGATATTGGCAAAGGCACTAATCTCTATATCTATTCTCATGGCGGGCACGAACTATTTGCGGAACGCCAATTGTAATCTGAACCATGATTGTATTGATCCTGGCTTGAGTCTCTTCCACCACTCCTCCACGAGTCTGTCTAGAGTGATTGAGAAGCATAGGCATTTGCTGTTGTCACAGATGTGGGCTACGGTCATCAGCCGATTATAGCGAGACAAGTAGTCCCTGGGGTCTGTGTTCCCGGTGTAGGCGAGTAGGTTCGACATTTTGAACCCCTTTGGAAGAACCACATTCAAGATGTGTTTGGAGAATGGTTCTTTTTCCTCCTCCCTCTTGTTTCTGGACCAGACGGTCCGTGACTTTCTTTAATGCGGCCAAATGTTCCATGAACTGTCTGGCCATTCCATTGTCCAGGGGGACCCTTTCGTTCTTCCTGTCGTTGGGGTTATTCCTCAGATCTCCCCCTCGGGGGAAAATCTTTCCCTTGCGAGCCCGTTCATTTCGGGCATTCAAACCATCACGCAAGTCTATCCAGGATGTGTCATCCTCCGAACTAATGGCCCCTGGCTCTTCCGCGTGCTGGCGCCCTCTGTGGTCTTTGTTCACGAAGGCATTGGGATGATGACATTGTTCCCGTCTAGTCTGTCTAGGAAAGGTCCAGGGCCTAGCACCCTGCGGGCGCTTCCCTTGCGGATCAATTGGATGATCCCGTCCTGGGATGGGACGCATCCACTCTTTCCTAGGGAGCCACTCTGGGTTGGCCCCAGTTTTCGGGACGGGATGAGTTTTCCTCTGAGGGTTTGCTTTTCCCACAGGGTCATCCATCTTGGCTTTCCCTTTTTCTTGAGTCGGGTTTGATGGGCCGTCTCCGGGATGTGGTCTTGGAGGAGGGATCGGTCTTATGTTTTCAAGCATGCCAGTCCTAACTGGTGGGGCCGGCGGTTGTGTTCCTGGAGGCAGAACGGTTGGAGGATTGGCTGCCAATCCTTGGGCAGCAATGAAGGCCTGAAGGGCAAGAAAGGATTCTTGCATCTGGCAGGTGGCCTCCTTCTGTTCAGCTATCCTAGCTTCTTGATCCAGGACTTGTTGTTTCAGTCTAACCACCTTTGGGTCCTCCTGTTCGTGATTCATCTCTTCTTCATGGATTGTAGGATCCTCAGACTCATGATCCTGGTATCCCCCTTCATTTTATTCGTCTTCCTCATAGTAACCCTCATCATAGTCTGCCCCGTCCTCAAAATTCTGGGAATCGTCAAGCTGAGGCATTTGATAGGGTGTATCCTCGGGTTAGTCCTTAGGTAGTGGTTGATTGGGAAATGGCTCCCCATTTCCTTGTTGTTGTTGGTGGTGAGTAGGATCGAACACAGTGTGCCTAGTGTTCACCATTGTTGCAGATATTCAAGATTTCTTTCAAGCTTTCTTCGGTTCTCAATGAAAGCACCAAAATATTTACCGAGTTTTTCGAAAACTAGAATTATGAAAGATAGGAGAGCTAAAAGTAAGGATTTAAAGATAGTCACACAAAGGGTATTTACGTGGTTGGGGCATTAAAGAGCCTTAGTCCATGAGTTTGTTGTATTAGATCTTAGGGAGCTTTAGCAATGGATTTTTCTACAAGTTTGAGCAGAGTAATTGCTTACAAGAGAATATTTGGCGATCCCCTCTACAGTGCACAACTGGTCCTATTTATAGGCAGTCCGACCTAATGGACTTGGGCCGAACTAATCTTGGCCCAATAGGGGTATAATCATGGTTCACTCGCTAATGGAGGCTTAATACAAAGAATTTTGCAAAATAATATACTTTAATCAGGGCCCATTGGGCCGCCTTGAGCATAACCACGTTGTACAACTGAAAACAGTACACAGCTTCAGTCTGATCTGCGTGGGCTTCTAAGGAGATCTTGGGGATAAGATCCATCATATTAGTGGCAGTACTGAACAGAATAACGACGTACATTTCGTATGTGACATCTTCTGCATGTTAGTTGGGGAGACAAAACTCTGTTTCTCAAGGCGATGTTAGTGTTGGGGACAGTCTATCCTGCCAAACCCGGACGCCTGGTCTGGGTTCATTTACCAACATCCTGGTCCATTGACCAGGACCCTGGTTCGTTTACCAGATCTTGGGTTCATCCGCTATCATCCCGGTTCATTCTTAGACTTGAGTCCACCACCCTTAATCGCATCCTGGATGATGCATTAGGTTTGGTCCGGGAAGAAAAATCGGGCCCACATCATGGTCTCGGTTCCCTCTCGTGGGGGCGCCCAGTGCACAATGCTGGGCTTGCTGGTAATTGGGGCACCTGAACTTATTCCTTCCCCGTCCATTGGGCTCAGTCTGGGCCTTGGATCTCTTTAAAATAGCTCATGGACCCAATGTGTCGTGCCACGTGTCCGGGGGGAAAACAGGGATAACACTTTTTAAGGGCTTGCATTTAGGTATGTCCTAAAAAGGTTACTCGTAAAAGGTATTTTGTAGTAGTGGAGGAGTTTGGAAAAGTTGCTATTTATTTTTGTGAAGAAAAAAAATTGACCATCTGGTGAGAGATTGCATCATCTTATCTTTTTCTTGTTTTGAACATTAAGGACAATGTTAATTTCATGTTTGGGAGTGAGGTATATGTTTCTCATTGAGTAACTCCTCATTGTAAATATTTCTTTTGTATTTTAAAAAAAAAAGTGTAAGAAAAAATGAAGAAGAAAGGAATAAAAAAAAGTTCTAAACTTATGTATTTCATAGAAAATCTTATGTTTAGGGGTGTTATGTGGCAAGAGAAGTGATCATGATTGTTATGGTATATTTCTAGGAATGTTGGGAGCTTTTTATGCTCCTAGGAAGATTAATGTGCTGAAGATGATTTCAGCCAAAATTTAGATCATTTATTCTACCTTTACCCAAGCCAAACATTATAAGCTTAAAAGTCGTAATGATCTTTGATTGTGTGTTTGTCTACAATAGTAGAAAGATAGAGATGAAAAGAAAACCTATGAGATTGTCATTCTAGAGATTTTGTGCTTAATTGATGTTTGCATAGATTGATCCAAATTGCATACAATGATTTGAGAATTGGCATTTTTTTCACACAAGCACAAACTAATCCAAATATAATGAAGCATACTCTTAAATTGATCGCGATCTTTGGACAATAATTGTATTTTTCTTTAAGCTGTGATCATTAGACAATCTTTGAGAAAATTGTGGAAATCACACTACAAGAAAAAATGCTTTTAATAAGACCAAAAATGTGTTATCAAAACATACCATAACACTTTTTGACGTGTTAAGACTGACTATGTTATCGTAGGTCAGGGTACTTTACATAACACTTTATCATTATTATACAGATGTGTTATTATACTGTCAACGATAACACACTTTCTGTGTTATTTTAATAAATAGATAAGTGTTTAATTATATTATTTATAGTCGATTATATAACATTTCAATACTTATAAATTTGTGTTATACTACACTTTAGTATAACACATTTTTTGTGTTATACTACACTTTAGTATTACACATTTTTTGTGTTATATAATGAAGTTTGCATAACAAAATTCTTTACTTATAAAAAGTGTTATTGTAATAGATATTATAACACATTTTTCGTATTATTTTAATATTTAGATAAGTTTAAATTCTCATTATATATTCATTTATATAACACTAATTTATTCTATTATATTTTTATTTTTATTTATATAATTAAAATTAGCTTTCTAATATATACTAGCATCATCAAATGAACTTGATTTTCAATTAACAAAAAGTAAAAACATTCAACATTGTATTAACAATCCACAAATTAGTTTAAAACATTCAACACTGTCATCAACAACAAAATGTTCTTTAAGTATTCAAGTAGTCTTAAATATTCAACATATTGAAAAGTTACTACTTTCAGCACAAAATATTCTACAGCTGCCCAACACAAAGCCTTCAAAAAGTATCCTTATCTATTCTTCTTGTCACATCTGCAAAATAAACAAAGAAATATTTTATTGTTATTATCTAGTAAAAGTAGGAATTCATGATCTTCCAAATGTCAGCACACCGAAGCCTTCCAAATCAGATTTTCTTTTGCACTTCACTTGTTGAATCTGGTAAATAAAACATAAAAGAAAAACTAATGAGGTCATGAAATATCATACCATTCATCTAAAATAGTCAATAATACTATCATAATCCTGGATTGCATATTGGTTAATGTTGAACAAGCATTTATACTAGTAAAAAAAATTACCAATCAAGAAAGAATCTACTACTTCTAACCAAAAAATTATTCACTGGTTTAAAAAGGAATGTCATGTGTAAAATGTTTGTGTGCACATATCATCAGAGAGAATAGAGAATGAATGAACTAAACTTTATCAAAATATATGCAAGTGTTGGATATTTGTGATTCAACACTTGTAATGAGCTAAAAATTAGAGTAAGACTAACAAACTCATAGCAAACCATATCAGATCTATCAGCTACCACTTAATAGATAAATTTTGTAGTAATAAAATCATTTATAGCTAATTTCTACACTAAAGGATTCAGTTTAATTGACTAACTAAGAAACTCATAGCAAACCATATCAGATCTATCAGCTACCACTTAATAGATAAATTTTGTAGTAATAAAATCATTTATAGCTAATTTCTGCACTAAAGGATTCAGTTTAATTGATGAAGAACATATAAACAGTAGTCTTTACAACACAAAAGCTACAAAAAATCATGATCATAAAAATATTAAATTGCAATGCAATAAATCCAATATGTTAGTAATACTCCACAACTTAGGCTCTTTTATCTAGGAAGAGAGCTAAGTGAAACCTCCATATATAGGACCTAGAATCTTAATCAATAAGAAGGTACAAATTGTTTTATAAAATAAACATGGCTTATCCATAAGAAAGATGGGGAGGCTGGAAGATGTATCTTGAAAATTTTAAATAACAGAACATCATCTCTTGTAATTAAAAAGTACTAATCACAGAATCAACAAAAATCATAAAGAGAGAATTCTAATAACCATAGCACCAAGAATTGCCAACATCTATGTTACTAATTCCAACTTGGGCCAAGAATAAAAAAGTAGCCATATGTTTAATGGACAATGTACCTTAGGAAATTTGGCAAGCACATTGTATAGAATATCCAAAACAGATGATATAGCAAGTGATAAACCTTCAATTTCCATGACATCAAAGAGACGGCTAACATGAAGTTTCTGCAAGATAAATGAAAAAAAACAAGACAAAAGAAGAAAAATATTATAGGAAGAAAAATGCTCAAATCAGTGAAGAAACAAAATTAAATAGCAAATTCTGACCAAATAGAATCAGAGCATTCAGACCTCCAATGCTTGTGAAGTCATGCAAATAATCCGAAAAAGAGCACTATGGATTGAAGAATCAGAAAGTAACATGTCCCAGATGACCCCAACCAGCTTTCTAGCGTATGATGTCAATGCGTTACCTTTTTTAATCAGTTCAAGCACCTAAAATAGATTTTTTTAAAAAGAAAGAAAATCAGACTGGCCTCTAAAGAACAACCAGTCTTTAAAATATTGACCTCTGATGTGAAGAACTATATTAAACTTGGAAAATTAAATAAGACTATGATAGATTATAAAGGATAAATAAAAATGAATTTATTATCTTCAATATGTAACATTTTTTTACGCAAGTTAAATAATCTAACTGCATTATGTTTTCTATACTATGACGGAGAAAGATAAGAAAGAACAAGGGATGGAAATAGAGAACCAACTCAAATTCCATAGTAAAACTAAAGGTGTACCTTCAATGTTATTCTCCAGCGAGTATGCTTCGCCTTGTATTTCCAATATTCATGGTTTACAAGAACATACTGTAGAGAAAAGACAATTAATGCAAGAACAGTATCATTCTCAAATCCTATCTCCATCAGCTACATTGTGAAATCCAGCACTGCAACATTTTAAATCGCATATCACAACATGTATTACTTTGGAGTCTATACAATATAAAGCACCATTGAGCTGATCACATGAAATTATTAATTGCATGCTCTTAAACATACCTGTTGTAGTTAAGAAATAATTATTCTCGTTCTGCTCATAGTCAATTAATAGCATTGTTGCCAATTTTCCAGAAAGCAACCATGATCCACTAAAAAAATAAGGCCATACACTTAGACCACAATCTCCATTTTACAGTATAGAATTTACATACGACAAGACAAAGAAAACACAATGAAAATAAGATGCATCATCACCCACTCACAAGGGGAAAAAATGTGAGAATTTGGGCCCAGATGGAAAAATCTATGAAAATAGAAAAGAAACAATACACAATCGGGAAGGAAATGCAGAACCAATGGAGAAATTAAAATAAAGCAATAGGGCCCTTGCAGGGTAGTGCACTAAACAAATAACATTAAATAACTTTAAAGTTGAACTACTTCAAGTAAAATTAACAAAATAAGTACAAATTTCAGATGGCATAAAGTGAAGAATAAAATAAATATCAATAAACAAAGAAAGACAGTTGAAAAAAAAGCATAACGATAGAGGTCATTACACAATTATACAATTTTTTATTTTACTTTTCAAGTCAGCATACAAATTGATGGCACACACATCCAGTTCAGAGAAGAATACAAAATCTTCTCATAAGAAACGTGCTGGTGGAAAGAGCCATATATAAGTTTATACCCAAAAGTATAAAAAAAAATGCAATATGGATTAGCTTAGCATTTCAATCTCTTTGCCAAGATGTTAACACCCATGGCCATTATAGCAGCACTATTAGGATTAGGAGATAATTTCCTGACCAAAGTGCAGATGATCTCAACAACCCTGGGCAAAAGATAAGAGACAAGAGCATTAACGTGGCAAGAAACAAACATAACACAGTACACAGGAAAAGAACAGTATTTACCACACTCGACTCTCCAATTGCCCACTCACAGCAGTTTCTTGAGCATGAAATGAGCTGCCAATGCCCATTAAAGCAAAACACATAGCCTAGCAGGTATTGCTGCAGAAGCTTTTAGTCCAAATCCTTCCACCTTTTCTATACTGCATATTCAATTTTACAAGACATGTTACTATTTATAGTTGAATTAGAAAGTATAAACATTGATAACAAACAAAAGATGAGTAGAAATAATATTTATAAGGTAAGCTAAAAAATGTACCTATTATTCCATCTTCGAACAAAATATAGACCCTATTGCCAAACATAATGTGTTTAAGTTGTTCCAATTCCAATCCTCACTACGTAATTGTTTGCTTAGCTTCTTTAGCATCTGCATTATACAAGGATAAACAACATAAGATAGAATTTATAATGAAAATAACATATAACACATCTCTTGTAAGACTAAGATTAGAGTATGGATGTTCATCTCTTGTAATTTTCCAAACTAAAAAGCATACTTTCTGTCTTAATTATAGAATGAATCATGGACAATAATCAGCAGCTAGGTCAATCATCCTTGTAAAGTATCAGTACTAACAAACCAAACAACAAAAAGAGAGCTCATAATCAATAATTAGACTATAAAATTGCTGTAAAATAAATAATTATACAGTAAAGTTAATGAAAAATCCAAAAAGTCACACAAACACAAAAATGAACACAACCCAAATCTAAAGGACTATTATTAATTAAAACTGCCATATTCAAATAATTTAAAATATGAACCTAAACTTGTATCAAAGTAAGAACAAAATAAGTGAGGAAAGAAAGGTGTGAATAGAGAACAGAGAGTATAGAATCACCTTGCTAATTTATTTGTATATACACAATATATTATAGTGATACACGACCCAATGACTTTATAAAAGAAAATCAGTGTGTATAAAAAGATTAGCAGATTTGATATAAGAAATAGAGTAAACGATAAACACCCATAAGGCGTGAGAGTTGTAACCTTTCAATACAAATGCATGGACTCGGAAGGGGGCCCAATAGCAGAAGGCATATAGAAAAACCCATCTTCACTCACTACCAAATCAGGTAGATCTGAAAATAAAACTCAATTAATGGTATGTTGTAAGTATACACGTATACTCAATATTTTGGTTGCTCCTGAGTCCTCATCATAGTGAAAGTTTGAAGAATATTGATTTGGAAATTAAAAAAGAAAAAGGAAAGAATTTCATTGAAATAAGTGTAAAGCAAACTATGGTTGTAGAGTAGTACAACCAACATAAAAGTTTGCATTTAGTATTACCAAGAAGAGAAATCTCACTGTATTTTGAGGAGTAAAATAAGGAACAGTTGTAGTAGTGCCTAGCCTAGGTAATGTATCCACTACATCTTTTTTTTTTTTTGGTGGAATAGGAGATCTCATTTGAAACATAAGTTTCTAAATTAAAATGAAAAAAAATGATTTTATTCAAATTGACTTTGATGTACTTGGATTATCCATAAAAGATCTATATTTATTTTAAAAAAATAGAATAAAGAAGAACATGACAAAAGCAAGTAAAATTACTTGTTCACATTTGAGGATGAATTGAAAGAATTAAAAAGTAGTTGGATGTAACCTGTACCTATGTACTGTTTTGAATTCTTTAACAAGTCTATTAAAGGATGAACTTACTATACATTAATTAAAGACTATTTTCATGGGAATGAGTTATACAACTTTTTCTTTAATAAAAAAGTTGAAAATTTTAAGGACTAACCTCATGGCCATTGCTGCCTGAATCTCTTCTAACATGTCTTTTAAGTTTCTTTCCAAATCTTCGAACAGAGCTAGCTCTTAGCATATCATGCTCGGTTGTTCTTCTTATTGGAACAGTTCCTTCTGAACATGATTTGCCTGACAAGCTCCATGACTGATAATTTTCTGAGTCCATACTATTAAGATGATCTTTATGAACTTTTGGCCTACCTGGTGGATCCCGCACAATACGTAATATTCAATCAACATTCAAACAATTTATCACTTCACTTTATATAAATCTGGAAATTGAATTATTGGTATTACCAATGGCTTTCGTCCCTTCAACTGAGGATGGTCAAAAGCTGGTTGTTGATGAGACAAAACACAATCTATAATATCACCATCTAGACTCTGAAATCACCAAACATTCAAAGAAAGAAATTCAGTATTATTATAGTCAAATTTAAAGAAAAACAAAGTAAAAACAGGGAAAGTGTGAGTGAGAAAAAGAATTATATAAGCTAGATAGATCTTTTGTAAACCAGAAGAAAATACCATCAATTTACACAATTTAACAAGACAAATGGGGAAAGAAATTACACAATGGTCAGTAAGTAGATGAGTTTTAATTAATTTAACTGGCACCAATAACTAATTATCCCCATTAGATAAAGCCACACTAATTTCATTGATCACTGTAACATAATCACTACCCACATTTCCAAATCCAACAACCATCACTTTTATGACCAAGGATTCTTTTTTATAAAATTAAAAAATTCAAATTTCAAACACAGTTCCTAAATCCCAAGACTCTTCTTCCACTAAAAAAAAAGCAATTAACTTTTCAGCCTCATTACCTACTAATTTGGTATGCATAATCAACCTAAGAAAGTCACGTCACGTCAACCACGCAAAAAAAAAATCCCAATTCCCATATTAGATATCAGATTATATACTCTCATTCAATCCAACGTGCATAAATGAATTATGAAACAAAAACAAACCCAGATCAAAGCAAACCCACCGTAACAGAAAAAGAAATCTACTTTACCAATTATGATAGAATGGAAAAATAGTGGAAACTCTGCACACACAGATACATATAGATTTAAAGATTCAAAGATGTTCAATAGACAATCAAGAGACTATGAGTGCAGTACCTGGTGATAAGGCCGAAAGCTACTCTCTTCCACTTCTAAAACTACACCTGAGCTTTATATATGATAATTTAATCTTCCTCTGCAAAAAAAAAGTAAATGAACAGATTAATTTATGGTTAAAGAACTTCCTTCAAATCTTTCAACTAATTAAACAATATCCTCCATTGCTATGCTCTCACTAATTGAAATTTTCAATGTCACTCAAAATAAAGCTATGGTTTCATTTGAAAATTCAACCAATAATAAATAAATTATTGATCTATGAAAACAAACTCTCTAATCTCTCCGACTCAACAAACAATGCAGACATGAAAAGTTACTCACAATTGTCCATATCATGTACAAACCCAACCAAATTCATTCCAGTTAATCCTAAATCAATTTATAACTTCTCCAAATTTGCAAAAATTAAGATTGTAATAGTGAACTTGGAAACATAAGTTTTAGGACATGTTTGTGGATACAAAGCTATTACCTACCATCTTATACAATATATGTTATCAAGGATGAAAGGAAAGGCATAATGAATCTTTAAAGTATAAATTCTATCCAATCAGATGCCCAGTTTAATATTGAAAAGAAGAAACATGATAGAATATAAGAGTACAAAGGAACAATTAATACAAGTAACAAACATGGAATTGTTAAGGACTAAGAGCATGAAGAACTCTAGTTTTATTTTATTTTAGTACAAAGCTAAAATCAACTTTAGAATATTCCATCTAAACCTGCCATCAAAATAAGTTAAGATCTTTATTCCTAGGAGAGAGGAAGGTCAAAACTACACTATTCGTTAAGGTGTTCTTCTTCTTTTTTTTTAATACAAAATTAATAAAGATTACTCTTTTGGGTACTTTTCTGTGATTGTATATAGCTAAAATATCATGAAGGAATCTTGACTATATACCTCCAAAACTATATCTACATATTTCACAATCAGAATACTAAAATCTAAAATTTCTGGTAAGGAACGGTAAACTATTCACTCAAGCATCATTCAAGACAAAAAATCCAAATATACCCCTCAACGGCGTAAGCCTTATACCCAGCCACCATTTTCTTCCTCTGCAACTCAGGATCGTTCAAGCTCCAGCTTGGTGCACACTCGGGGCTCTACAGCGGAACGGGTGCAGAATCGCGCCTGGTGGTGGCCTGCGAATGGAAGTCACACTGGGTCAAAGGCACACAGAGGTGGGCTCACACCTGGGGTCACTTGGTTAGGGGGTTGGGTTCACGGGTGCCTGAGATTTGGAGCTTGGCTCGGAGAAAAATGGTTGTGAGGATGGTGGTTAGGTGGTCGGAACTGAAGCATGGGATTGACTTCGAAGACAGAAGAAAACGGGGGAGTTTGTCTGAAAAAGAAGAAGGAATTAGTAAAAAAAATAACTTTTACAAGTTATAGGCAGGCGAGGCGGGTTCCCAAAATAAATTACCGCTCTTTTTTTTTATTACTTTGCCACATATATATAAGTATATCATAATACTTTTTCAATAGTATTATATTCATGTGTTATGAAAAAGGATATTTGGTGTAGTGTCACCAACTCTAGGAATTTATTGTCTCTTGTTTTAGTTTGATTTGATTTCTTTTGTTTTTTTTTACTTGATAATAATCAAAATCTTAAATTTTGAGGTGTGATAACTTTATGAAAATAGAATTATTTAGTTTTTTTGTGCATTAAATTAGTTTTGTTCTCAAAATGTTTTAGTTTAATTTACATAATGTTAATTAGTTTTGAATACTTATTAATTGTAGTAATCTTAAATTAATTTTAATTTTTCTCAATTATGTGTGTTTTGTAGGGACTTCAATGCAAATTTAATGGGTCAAAGATAAGAAGGAGAGTCTTTAAATTTTAGAAGGACTTCGCTACTTCACGGTACACCAAAATAACCATGCATCCACTCCATCTGCGACTAAAAATGTGCGACATATCGCTGTGATATTTCAGCTTTATTTTGGGTGCAATAGTTGAGTGCCACATGTCCAATTATTGAGGAGCTCTTCCTATGCAACTATGCTTCCCTTTGTCCCAATAATTAAATGAAATAAAAATAAAAAAAGAAAGGAAACCAGGGAAATGGGCCACATATATTGGGGCTTTTAGGGCCCATTAGAAATATTAATGAAGATAGAAGAATAAAGGTGAGTCTCCACCGAAAGGGAGAAAACGTAGCAAAGGAAAAGAAGGGAATTGCGCCGGCAATAAAGAAAAGAGAGAAAAATCAAAACGAATGGCAAAAATCAAAGTTGTGACAAACTCTAAAGAAAAGAAAGAAAAATAAAAAACAATGCCAAAGAGAGATTACACAACTTTAGTTTTAGTGTTTTATTTAGCAATTTTATTTAAAGATTAGACAAAAATCAAAAGGAAAAAAAGGATTTTCGCAAGAAAAACTTGGAGTTTTGTGACAAACTCTTAATGAATTTTTCTTTCTTTTTCTTATTTAGAATTTTGTAATTTTTGCACATTTTATTATTATGATTTAATTTTCTATTTAGCTATTATTATTTTGTTGACTCATAGTGTTGCATAGATGTCTTAGCCAATTAAGTTTTGTTCATCTAAGTTTGCTTATTGATTAATTGCTTGCAATTGTTAGATCACCAATAATAAATTAAAAAATTAACATTAATTCTGGAAAGATTAATGATGCAAGATTAAATTTCTGTCATTTAGAGTGATGGTATAGAAATATATTGTTGCCTTACATGACTTAGTGAAATTTGTGCTTAAATTGTTGTTCTTGAAATTGAATTGGCATAAAAATATGTAAATTTAATTTAAACAATGGTAGTTAACTATTTGGTACCTTATGTTTTTGCAAAGTATCATCTTGGTACCATGTGTTTACAAATAATGCTCATTTAGTACCCTGCATTTTGAAATCGTACATATTTGGTACCCTGCATTTTAAAATCGTACATATTTAGTATCCTGTATTTTAAAATTGTACATATTTAGTACCCTAAACTCAAATTTAATTAATTAAATTACTCTTAATCATACGAGCTACAAATTATATATAACTGCTGACAGTTTTGTCATATTGACAAAATTTTATCAATTAGGATACAAAATATTTATGTTTTCAAAATACGGGGTACTATATGAGTATTATTGAAAACAGAGAGTACCAGAACAATACTTTGCAAAAACAAATGGTACCAAATGAGTAAATTCCCTTTAAACAACCAAGACCATAAGCAGTTTGGAAAAAACTTATGACATGTTTGGATTTCTAGTTGACAAAGTTAGTTTTCTATAGCATTTCTCTACAGTATTATTTTAGATTTGCATTTGTGATTTCATAATTCTAGCTTTCATCATGTAGACTTTGTGTTAATTTTTTATTTCCTTTTAGTTTTGTGGATAAATTTTTAATTTTCAATCCTTATGGAAATAATATTTTTATATCATTTTAGAGTTTATACTTTTTTAGACCATGTGTTTTACTGCATTACCTATTGAGACCCTGTGTTTTGACAAATTATTTTTTAGGCACTGTGTTTTGTAATAAGGTTCAAATAGGCCCCTAAACATGATTTTGATGAACAAAAAATTGAATATAACAACACATGTCTTAGGCAGAATGACTGTATTTTTTTTTCTTAGTTGTTAGTTTGATTAATTATTTGTGATTTTAGTTCAAAAAACTTTGATCAAAATCGGGTTTAGGGGTCTATTTGAACTATTTAAGAAAATACAGGGTCCAAAAAATAATTTATCAAAACACATGGTCCAAATAAGTAAGGAGACAAAACACAGAATCTAAAATACAGGGTCCAAAAAATAATTTGTCAAAAACACAGAGTCCAAATAAGTAAGGAGACAAAACACAGAATCTAAAAAGATATAAACTCATCATTTTATTACTTGTTAATTGCGTACACTTCTCTACAATGTATTATTCGCAACAACGCCGCATTGACATCCCCAAGAGATATGTCATATGGTGGGCATCTAATAACTAAATGTAGACTTGTGTGGCTATTATCGCATGATCTAGGCATTCAACTTGTGAAAGGTACTTGCAGATACCTCGACATCCACGGGCTGCACACTAAGATATACATACAAATGCCATGCTCTTATACTCCTCCAAGGGGACCACCAAAGGAATATAAATGCATTTTTACATGTGAAAATTACATGTTATATGAGATTTTTAATAGATTGTGCAAAAATATGGCTTTTTTTTTAAGAAAAGTTAATCTATGATTTTTTTTTTAAGTTTTACTTTTATGGGTTTAGTTTCTCATATTTTTGTATAAAAGTTTGATTATGCCACAATTTTACTCTTAATCAAGTTTTATTGATTTAGAAGGGTATGCTTGTAATTTAATTATTTTTTTAGCATATTTGATTTTGTTATACTAATTTTATATAACTATTTTTATATTAAGTTTTTCCATGGTTGTTTTACAAATTTTTTATTAATTTTTTTGTAATATGAATTGTGTTTATCATTATTATTTTTATTTATTATAAACATTTTTTTATTTTTCTTTTCCAAAATCTGGGTAAGGTAACCAGTTATTTAATTGATTTTTCAAAGTTATGTAAAAAAAATCCTACAACTAGGTTAAATAACATTTATCCAGAGGGGTAACCAGTTACTTGTTTGATTTTTCACAGTTATGTAAAAAATAGTCTTAGAGGTTAAATAACATGTATCAGGAGGAGTAACCAGTTATAGTAAGATTAGTAACTTACTGGCATAAGAGGGCTAACTAGTTACCATAAGAGGGGTGACGAGTCACTCATATTAGAAATGAAAAGAAACAAGAAAAAAAAAAGGAAGAGTAAGTATGATTTAGTAACCTAGGTAACCAGTTATAATAAAGAACCCATAAATATACACACACATCAGAATGTAAAGGTAACAAGTTACCTCCTGAAATATACACACAAAGAATGTGAAGGTAACTAGTTACCAAAGATATAAAGATAGAAAAAAAAAAAATCTGACCACGAACCAACCTTCTCCCTCGCCTCCGACCACCACTAGAAACCCCCATCCCCTATGCACAAAACCCCGTCGCAAACCCAGCCATCCCCATCGTTTTGCGTAGCTTCGAGGACCACAAATCTCACTCAGCCCAGGCGCCACCCTTCTTCCTCGCCTCCGACCACCACCAGCACATCCCTCACCTCAGCCTATCCCCGTCGTTTTGGATTTGGTGGCTCGCGAATGGAATCGCGCAGAGATGCGCGGATTGTGTAATGACCCAACTACTCTAGAATTTTGGACCATTAACGAAAACTATACATAAATACTAATCCTTAATAAATCTTTACAAGTGAAAAGACCATAACTTTATTAAGAAACTTGTAAAAATAAAAGTTAAACTTACATAAAATATCAAGTAGGATATGGGATCCCATTGTTTTAAAATCAAAACATGACATAATTAAAAAGAGATTTACATAATAAAATGCGGAAAAAATACATGTAAAAACCATAAGAAACAAAACTACATCCTCGAATCGAAATGCTCGGCTCTTGAATCCATTCCACCTCAATACACATTCTCCAAGCTTCCAATAACCTTTCCCGCCACTAAGACTATTTTCCTGCACATATAAACAAAAAGGAGTGAGCCTAATGCCCAACAAGGAAAATCTAACACATAGTCCATATACATAAATTTCATAAAAACATAAAAACATAACATAACACTTACATCACATACATACTATAATGGCCATTATTACTTGGGGTCCCATAGACTAAACAAGTCATATGCCCATTAGATTAGTGGGGTCTTGCTAGCTGAGCAAGTCATATGCCCATAATCTATTTGGGGCTTGTTAGTCATATGGGTCATATGCCCAAGTCTACAATCATACATATCATAACATATTGCATAACATAAAATCATAAGATAACATATAAAAACATATAACATATAAAGTCTATCCTATTTTCCTTACCAAGATTACCGGGATATGAGGACAGAGTTGGGACTTTGGAACACTCCTAAAAACCATTTGTAACAGAGTGAGTACTTTGAAGAAAAGAAATGAAAGGAATGGGAGGACTATACCATTGAGAATCTACTTACCAAAAACTTATGTGCAAGTTCTTAGATTTCCTAACCAAAATAAAGAATAAGGTTAGAAGGCTGAGTAGAAGACTATGAAAACTTAAATAAAATAATACCAATGAACTAGAGTGTGGAAATACCTTGAAGACTTGTAAGAACAATCTAAACCTTGAACCGAAATGCTATAAAATCTTACTTCCCAAGTGTTTGATAAGCTTATGATGATCAAGCTTATGATTCCCAACCCAAGTGTTTACACTCTCACACTCACCTAGCAACTTGCAGCCTCTAAACTTAGAGTAATAGATAAATAATGGCTGGGTACTAGGTCCTATTTATAGAGTTTAGGAATGAAAAGATCTCATTTAACTTGAATAAAAATAATGGCTTTTTAAGTGAAAATAATTTGAATTATCGTTCAGCAGAGGCTGAAGACTCATTCAGAAAGGTGCTTTTGAAGGTTTGAATGGAAAACGATTTTCAAAAACTTTCAAATTATGTTGAGAGGGGCGATATATCGCCCCCTGTAGGCGATATATCGCCTGGGCCAGTATGCCCGAGGCAATCGTACAACGTTTCGTGTTTTTCGTATCTTTGTGCTACGATATATTGCCCCCTATAGCTGCGATATATTGGCATACGCTGATTATTTAAACACGAAATTACACATTTTTAGCTTAATTTAAATTGAGTAAACAACCTTGACTAAGCCTTCCAACGTTTTCAAAGCTGCTGACTGACCTTAGAGTATTCAAATTTTAACCTTAATAAATTTAATCCTCAAAATACTTAATCATTAATAAACTCATACATAACATGTGCTATAATCCTATTGGTTCTTATTTAAACCTTATAGTATACCAAATATTATCCTCAATATCAGTCATATTAATCAAACCTTAGGTTAAAATTAATATTCTTAAACTATAGGTTAAACTTAGAAAATCTAAAAGTACTACTATGAGTGTCCAAATAAATCCTGGTCTGAACCAAAAATCCACAATCATAAAGATAATACTATTATTACTATTATACTACTATCTACTTAGCTAAGTAAAGTTCTTGGACTCTACAGATTGAGGTTGTGTTTGTCGATGGTGCGACTGGGGTGTTTTTGGCTGGGTTTCACAAAGGTGCGCGCCTAAGGTGGTGAGGGTGGCTGGGTTTCACGGAGGTGCGACTGGGGTGTTCTTGGCAGGTGGTGAGGGTGGGTGGCCAGAGATGATGGTGAAGATGGTAAGGCAGGCGAGTGGAGGACAAGGAGGTGGCGGCTAGGGCAAAATGAATATGAATACGTGGCTTGGCTGAAGGAGTTTTAACTATGTTAATTACTATAATACCCCTCATTTTGCTGATTTTTTTTTTAATTCAGATTTCCAATATGTGATTAGTTTTAAACTAAGTTTTTGTTAATTAAATTTTACCATACAAATTAAGGAAAGTTTAACTCCCATATTTTTGCACATTGATGGCTAAAAAGCCATATTTTTTAAAAATTCCCTTTTAACATTTTTGGACGTAAGCTTGCAAGCCCTCTTTTGTCATCATTTTGAGTTCTTTTGTCGTTATCATTTTGAGGACTAAGAACACATCTCATTAATGAACATTAATTTTTCTATCAAAACTTATTTGGCATGTAGCCGGAAGAATATACCAAGTGGTCTTAGGTCTAATCAGCTAACTTCCCTTATGCTGGCTGCTTTACCTACAACTCACTTTTTTTTTCCCTATCCTTAGAAGGCATCACTTCCGCATCACATTTTAGTTAAATCCATAAATATATTTATCTATATATACGTATATTTATGTCCATATCCATTGACGCTCTTCCATTACGGCTATATGTAATTCTTGTTGGTTTTAAAATTCCAACATTAATTTGATATAGGTATCACGTCAGCGCAATGAACTCTAGTTTGGATCGTATGTGAAACCAATTAGATTTCCCAATTCTTACTCAAAAAATTCATTGTGATTTGTGATCGATGCAATGGTCGTTGAAAATTAATTTCGCCGGCTTGTATGGATGGGTGTGAAAAGAATCAATATGTTTTGGCTCCATACACGAATTTTTAGAGAGAAAAAGTGTGATTAATAAAAGGGTGTTTCTATATAGAGTTGTAAATACGGACCAGATTTTTTAGCACGGCACGAGCCCGGGAGGCATGAGCACGATACTACACGAAAAAATATGGGCTTGGGCCAGACACGACACGAATTGAAAATTAGCATGACACGATACGACATAGGCATGAGCACGGCACAACACGACGAGCCAGAAGGCATGACACGAAAGCATGAACAAACTAACTTGAAAGCACGACACGATAAAAAACCTGATATTTTGACATTAATAATGATAATAAATTTTTATTTGTCAATTATCTATAAATTAAAATGATAATAAAAGTCTATTATTTTTCTCAATTTTTATAATTATATTAATTTATTTTAAGATTTGTGAATTCAAATTTTTAGCATTTATTAGTAGGTATTCAAATTCTAATAATTATCTTTGATATAATTTTGTGTAAAGTATTGTTGAAAAGTATATAAAAATACTTCAAACTATAATTTGAAAAAAATAAATGTATTTGGATTAGTGGTGAGTCCATTGATTGTTAAAGAGGAGGTGGAGGATTTAATTCCCCACCTGCACATTTTTTAGCAATAATAAAATGGGCTCGAAATTGGGCTGGCCCGAATAACGAAAGTGGGCCGGCCAGACACGACACTACATGGGCTGGGCCTATGGGTCATGCTGAGCTTACTCTTTCAAATATGGGCTGGTTCGGCCCGACACGAATTTAAATACGGGTCCGGCCTAGCCTGAATTTTTCGGAGGCACGAAAATGTGGGTCATGTCGGACCAGGCTAACCCACATTTATTGTTGGGGTTTTATGCCAAAATTAAAACCCAATTTCTGTGTAATCTTATTTATTATCAATAAAATAATATAAATCAATTTTTGACTTGCTCAATCACTTTGATCACATGTTTTATTTTGATGATTATTTGGTTAATATAAACTTCTATTAAATCCTGAGCATATAGTTAATCCTATCTACAGTGACGTAATTACAGTGGAATATAAATATAATTATATGTTCGAACATAAGTTAGTCCTAAGATTAGTTAGTGCACATGATTTACACTGACTTGTCAATCTACGATATGATCTACTTACACATTGTAGTGTTATGTTCTTTCCAGAACATTAGCAAAGTAGATAAGATTCGATGTATTTGTTTCATCGGACTGGACTCATATTGACAGTAGATAGGAGGTGCATGAAACTCTTAGCTAGTGTGGTGGATACCACTTAGATTGTGCCAGTGGGGTCAGGACAGACTGGACTAGTCTGTGAGTCTCTGGATGTGCTTCCAGGGGATTTTCCAGGGTTTCCTTTATGTGAAGAGATAGAATGATAAATGGATTGGTGCCAGGAATGGAAACAGGTTTTAGGGCACTGTATTGAATGGTTCAGCAGGGCTGTAAGAACTTAAGGTTCAGTTATTGAGTAAGATGGAATTCTCTAAGGTGGATCTTGGATCTGGTTAGGACTAGTTAGAGATCAGAGAGGAAGTTATATAAAAGATTGTATTTGTATCTGTTGACTGCGTTTTTAGCCAACGACGTGAGAACGTCAAATACGACGAACCTTCAAGAGAATGTAAACGACAACAGACGGTATAAACAAGAAAAGTAAATAACACAGAATTTTTATAGTGGTTCAGCCCCGATTGTCGGTAATAGCCTAATCCACTTAGAGTTGTGATTTATAAATCTATACTCAAGATCAGATGGACTATGCCAACTGAGTTTCTTCAGTATAAATTGTGAAAATACAAGAATTCTCTCTAATTTCAGCACTTTCTCTCTCTAGAATAGACAGACCCAATTTTATCTCTCTAGAAAGAATCAGCAGAAGGGCCCCTCTCTCATCTCATAAGCTCTCTATTTATAGAGATGGGATCCTCAACTGATATCCCCTCATAATAGGGATATTTTACTATATTTATTATATTTATATTACAAATAAACATTCAACATTCAAAATGTAACAAACTCCCCATTTGTGGGAAGAATGAGAGATTCCCGCGCATGTTGTTGAAGTTGTATCTGACTTAGTCTCTTCTAGCTAGTTGGTCCACCTCCTACTCGCTACCCATGCAAGGGCTGGTTGAACGTGCATGGTGGTAGGTTGAACGTGCATGGTGGTAGGTTGAACGTGCATGGTGGTAAGAGATGCACTTCTCTCCTCTAACATGCACTCTCCTCTAGCATGCCATGTTCCTCCTTGAACCAATCTCCTTGGCTTCTCCTCGGACTAAGGTGGTCCGAGGCAACTTCCTTGGCACCTCACCTTGAACAACATTGAGGGAACCTCACCTTGGACAATATTGAGGGAACCTCACCTTGGACAATATTGAGGGAACCTCACCTTGGACAATATTGAGGGAACCTCACCTTGGACAACATTGAGGCAACCTTCTTTAGCATCTCCCAAACATGTCCGATCGAACATTGTATAGACTTTCCTTATGAAAGTCTAAGTCTCCATTCTCTTGCATGAGACTCCTCCTCCTTAGCTATTTACCTTGGACACGTTCGAGCCAACACTTAGAAAACCTTGGGAGGCTTGCCTCCTACACACCCTTGGGGTCTCCTAGGACCACACCCTCCTTGGGGTCTCCTAGGACCACATCCTCCTTGGAGTCTCCTAGGACCACTCCCCTTAGCTCTCCTAGGAGGCACTCTCCTAGATGCATTCTCCTTAGCCTCCTAGGATGCATTCTCCAATTTTTGGGTATAACAGTATCAGATAAGGGCACTGGGAGTGCTGCGTTATGATTTGGGAATTTGTTTAATGCCAAGTGTTTATGAATTAAATGAACAAAGCATTCAAAGGTTTATTTGAATGGGATTTGTGATCGTCTTGGACGATGGTATTGTGGTATTTTCTCTGCAGATATTTTCCAAGGTTAAGGAACGCCTTAGGGGTAGGAGTGTCCTTGGGTAGTAAGGATATTGCAGGTGCCTTGGGAAATAGTTTTGAGTCTTCTTACAGATCAGAACCATTTAGTAGGTTGTTATGACATCTTAGTGACAGAGGAAAGTAATTGCCTAAGCAATATGTTGGTTAAAGCCTCTGACCAGAACTGGAGTAGAGTTTCAGGTGGGCCAAGTGGCCAGATTTATGTTTGAGATTATCACTTCGGAAAGGATTAGAAAGAAAAACAACTAAGTGAATCGCATATAAGAAAGATTGAATGGAAAGTCTTAGCTGGATTAGCTAAGAGTTTTGTAGTGTCATATATGAACTTATTGTGGTATAAGGATCGGATTTGGAATCCGATGGACATTGAGATTAATTGGGAGATTCTAGATGAATCTCATGCTATTCTTTTATTCGCTTCATTCAGGCATCATGAGAATGTAACAAGATATGAAAGCTTTATATTGATGGCCTGAGATGGAGAGGGATGTGATGGGATGCATGGTAAAGTTCTTAGCCTGACAGCAGGTCAGATCAGAGTATCAGAAATCGATAAGGCCATGGTAGCCTTTGAGTATTTTATAATGGAAATAGGATGGCATTGCGATGGGTTTTGAGGTGAGGTTTTCAGATTAGTGGATCAGCGTGAGTTGGTATTGAGTCATTGTGGACTAGTAGTCCAAGTGAGTTTATTTTTATTAGTAAGGATAAGTAAATAGTACGGTTGATCAGTATTCAAATCTCTTTGTGAGAGAGATAGAGCGCCTTCATGAAACTCAAGGTCTATCTTATCAGATGAAGACTCTACTACGACTTCCAGGTTTTGGAAGGATTAAGAAGGCAATGAGTATATAGATGGAATTTAGTACAGTTTATTACTCTCAGACTGATGGTAAATCAGAGAGAGAGGGTTATCCAATTATTATTGGAGGAACATCTTATAAGATGAATGAGTTAATATATGTCTGGATCCTGAGGTGGTTCAGGGAACTATTGAGATTATCAGAGATTGAAGCTTGGATGCTCATTTCTCAGAATAAAGGGAAAAGTGCTACTGAATTGAAAAGTAGGAACATGGAGTCTCAGGTAGAAGATTGTATCTTCCTTAAAAGTACCACCATGGAAAGGGGTGAGGAAATAGGGCCAAGTTAAGCCCTAGAGTAATTTAACAATTTGAATCCTGATTATTTGACAATTTGAAATCTGGATAGGATTGGTCAGGTTGACTTGATTCGATCTTATTTTTGGCACTGTTAGTTGTGAACAGTGTATTTTGTATTTACATGCTGAAGACATGGGTTAAAAGGAACTCATGAGTTGAGTTATGAGAATTGGGGGATTGAGGCTAAGTTATCATATAAAGAATAGCTAGTCCAGATGTGAGACAGAAAGAATAAGGTCCTGAGGAACAAAGTGATACCTTGAGTTAAGATAATGCTATAGAAATAGTGAGGTCGAGGGAACGACCTGGGAAACTAGAATCAGTTGTGCGGAATTCTTATTCCGGGCAGTTCAGATAAATTTCGAGGACGAAATTTCTGTAAGGAGGGGATAGTTGTAATGTCCCAAATTTCTTAATAAGGTTTAGAACCTTGTTTAGGAGGTCGAGAGGGCCATAATTGCTTTATTATGTTATTAATTGATAATATGCATGTTTAGGTGTATTAAATATGCATGTGGACCCATTTCTGAGTAATTGAGTGATTTTCATATTTTGGCAATTTCAGGCATATTTGGCATATATGTGATAAGTGTGTGGTGCTTTATTATTGTTTGGTTATGCTAGGGTTACTCAGCACAAGACGATCCTAGGAGGTAAGCTAGTGGGGAAGTCACGATGGGATTTATTCTTGACTCGGAGTGAGTCAAGGGGTATTTAGAGCATTACCAGGTTATTGGGTAATGGGAATTAATATTTGGTGATAGATTGGGAGTTAGTAAGATCAGGGGGAAATTCTGAAGGTTTTGACTATTTTGTCCTCGGGAGTGTTTTCGGGACCCCGAGTGTTAGGATTTGGTTGAGGCTACTTAAGCTTGAAGTAACCTTTTAAAAGAATAAAAAGAACGTTATGTACGTTCTCTCTCTCTTAAAGTTTCATTTCCGTCTCCCGATCGCATTTTCGAAGGTAACTTGAGTTCTAGGACTCAGATTCAAGTGAGGATCGAGGCATAGCGATCCTAGGAAAGATTAGAAGCTTATTAACCAGAGGATTTAGTTGGAAACAACTCAATTGGAGGTAATTCAAGTTTTAAGTTTTAAGTTTTTTAAAGTTTTTAAGCTTGAATTGGATTTTGTGTTTTGATGAGTTTTTAATTGATTTGAGACTTGGGTTTTATGGGTTTTGGATCATGGGGATGTTTGGGAACTTTGATTTTTGGATTTGGAGATGTTTGGATAGGTTTTTGGAAGGTTTTAAAAGTGGAAAAACGAAGAAAAGTGGTTGGTGCAAAGTTGGGCCGCGACCCTAGCTTGATGAAAGTGGAGGAGGCTCTGCCAGGGGGGCGGGCCGCGACCGTTAAGGGAAAATTTTCCCAAAAGTGTGTTTTTGTGATGGAAACTTAACTCTAAGGGCCTAGGATTGATCCTACTACTTAGTTGAGTGGGATTCGATGTCCCGGTGGCTTGGGTTGGGTTTGGAAGTATTTATTTACTCATTTTGATGAGGTTTTATATTATGGTTGTGACTAGGTTATCACTAGAGACTTGGAATCAGGGTCGTGCTTGTGGCTCTTTTATTGGTAACCTATGCTTGGACCAAAGGTAAGAAAATTGCACCCCATATGTGACATGCATGGTTATTCTTGATGCATGTTGGATGTTTAAAGGTAAACATTGATAGCATATTGAATGCTTAGCAATCTTGCTCATTTGCATATAATTGTTATTGAGACATGCTGGATGATTAAGTGTGATGCATGTGGTGCACGAGAAACATGTGATTAGGCCATGCCATGAATATTAAATATGAGATTGTTCAGAGCTTGAGCCTCTGTGTGTATGCATGATCTTAATTATGCTAGTAATTGTTACGTAAGCATGCTAAATGCCCTGTATTTGGATATTAGACATATGATATATGTTGGTAGCATTGCTTACTTGTGCATGGCCCTGATCACTCATATTTGGCATTGGTTGTGTGTTACCAACCTGGGAGCCAGTAACGGCATAAGCGTCATGAACGCTGGGCCGATAAAAGATTAGATCTAATCGACATTCTGTATTAGATGACTCAACAAGAGCATTAATGCCGGACCGACCTTAAGTTCGATGAAAACTAAAAGCGCTTGTGTGACTTACCCATCAGTCACTCACCTATTTAAGCTAATGACTTACCCATCAGTCACTCATCTGTTTAAGCTAGTGACTCCCCATCAGTCACTCATCTGATAGAGCCATTGCAGGAAAGCCCAGGTAACAGTTTCGTTATACGGCTATGGGCACCGAGCCCCGTAGTGACTTCTTTGTTGGTCACTCAGTATGGTTAACAAAACCTCAAAGTGATATTCACTCATTTGTTCAGAGCTATAAGCTCTGTATGATCATTTTGATCATCATATGCATGGCTTTGGGTGCTGAGCCCCGAAGTGGCTTGCTTGTTGGTCACTCAGTATGGTTTACCAGAACCTCAAGTGTTGAAACACTCATCTGATTATGATTGACTTGATAGTCATCCAATCAGAAGGGCAAGATTTCTTATCCTGGATACCCCAGCATTGTTTGAACTTATTTGCATGCTTGAATAAAGTTATGTTTGCTAGGCATGCCAGACATGATTTGATATCACGATATGACTGTTCATGAGCATATTGAGTTTTCTTGCTGGGCTTCGGCTCACGGGTGCTTTGTGGTGTAGGTAAAGGCAAAAGGAAGCTGGACCATCCTTGAGTTGGAGAGCTTAGGTGATGATGTGTACATATGCAGCTGCTCGACCGCCACGACCGTTCTAGTGAGACGTTATATCTTAACCAAAAATTTTAATCCCTAAATCGCTAATCATACTTAGTTACACGTTTATGGCCAAATGACTCGATTAGCGAGTTTAGCACTATTTGCAATGTGCACCGTAACGGTCCCTGGAGTTTAGGGCATTACAATTTGCTATGATCATAATAATCATTCAGGACTTTCAGTCCAAAACAGATGAGTGACAGTCGCAAAAGTCACTAAGTTTGGTACAACTCCCTTTAGCCTTGTGACGATAGGGCCACCGGGGCTTAACAGATAAGTGAACCTTTTATTAGCTTAAACAGGATAGGTGCATGGTGACTAGTCACCAACATAACCTTCCTCATGACCATAGAGTCATAACCCTGGAACATCGTTCCCTAGCCATGTGACAAACAGTCACCTGGGCCTTAGGCCCTAGCTCTAGTAACTAGTCTTAGACTAGCCAAGCGCTTATAAGTTCATCGACCTTAGGGTCGGTCCAGCGTTAATGCCTTAGAGCCATTCAACACTGATATTGATTAGATCTAATCTTCATTTGGACCTGCATTCATGACACTATGCCATTTCTGACTCTTGATCAGTGTCCCTGACTAGTCAGTACATATACAATTAAACAACATTCGCTAGCATTTAATAGACAATCCATGTCCACATTTATCAATCAACATGCCTCAATAACAATCACGCATGTCATATATACACAGGGTGCGGTTTTCTTACCTCAGGTTCGAGCGAGAAATATAATAGGAACGACCCCTGAGAACGATCAACCTTTTGGTCCCTTAGCGGTTACCTAGTCATAACCAATTATGGGATTCCATTAATAAAATGAATAACAAAGGGTTCCCAAACCAAAATCTAGCCTCCGAGACATCGAGTACTACTAAAACGGGTAGTAGGATCGACCCCGAGGCCTAAGGCTAGAATCCCCGAGCCAAAAACTCATTTCTAGCCAAAATTCCACTAAGGGCCGCGGCCCTCCTTGGCCATGCCGCGGCCCAACCCCCCAGTTTAGCCAATACCCTAATTTTTCCTCCCTTGCAATTTTCCTTGGAACCAACCTTTCAAACCAAGCTTAAACACCACTCAAACATCCAATACAACCCCTAAAATTGATCTATAACACTCCCTCATAAAAACCCAAGTTGAACCCCAACCAAAACTTCCATTAATTCTAACTATCCTCAACAAAATTACAAGCTGAAAACTAGCACCAAAACAGAGTAAACCAGGGAACTAGTGGCTGGAAACTTACCTCAAACTCAGGTTGTGATGCTCTTCAATGGTGGAACACTCTCCCTAACTCCCAAGGTCTACTTCCCAAGCTCGATTCCTCAACAAGTTCTTCAAAAATCATAAAGGGAATGGAGGAGAAGGAAAGTACGGGTAAGCTCAAGAACTTGCTCTGTTTTCCCTCTGTTTCACAGCCAAAGGTAGTTTATATCTATCCTAGGGGTAAAAAGACCATTGTAACCCTTAGTCAATTAAGGGTTTCTAAAAGCTCCCAAGGGCTAAATTGTCATTTCCAACCTATCTCGTTAATAATAATTAACGCTCTCCAATTCCCGCTATTCTCGATAATCCCAAACACCAACAATTTATATCCTGTTACCCTTTAATTCCCGGTAACGCTCTAATCATTAAAATCACCCCGAGACTCATCCTGAGCCCTGAACTTAAACCTGTTATGACTAGACCGCTAATCAATAATCCAAGATTGTCTCATGCCGAATAGCTTGAACAAACCCACATTATAATGTGGTCTCAACAATATATCACCGACATGCATACAAATATACAGTTATGCCCTCAACAGGCCAAATTATCATCACACCCCTGTACTTTAAAATGTGGACCCACATGCATACATTTAACATCATATCATAATATCATTCACATAAGCATGCATATACTCATTTAATGGCATAATTAAACAAGTATGGCCCTCCCGGCCTACTAATCCCGCCATTAAACCATATTGGAGAATTCAGGGCATTACACATTGGTTGCAAGTGGATCTACAAGAAGAAACGAGGTGTTGGTGGAAATATCAAAAATTATAAAGCTCAGTTAGTGGCAAAGGGTTATATCTAAAGAGAAGGCGTGGACTATGAGGAAACTTTTAATCTAGTAGCCATGCTCAAGTCCATTCGCATCCTCCTATCCATAGCAGCCGCTCTCGACTATGAGATCTGGAAAATGGACATCAGGACAACTTTTCTTAATGGGAAACTTGACGAAGTCATTTATATGGATCAACCAGAAGGATTTAAAGTAGCTGGACAAGAAGGAAAAGTTTGCAAGTTGAATAGGTCCATTTATGGACTTAAGCAAGCTTCCTGTTCCTGGAACCTTAGGTTTGATGAAATAATCAAAACCTATGACTTTGAACAAAATATTGATGAGCCTTGTGTTTACCAACTGAAGGAAAATCAAATAGTGGTATTCTTGGTGTTGGTTTTTATAGATCAAATCAGAGATTATACGTAGCGTAACAACAATCAAAATTGTTAATTTAACTCCGCAAGATTTCTAGATCTACTTCTTCACATACATATATATACTGAATCAAAGAGATGAATGAAAATTACCTTAAGTCCTTCCTTGCTGCCATCTTTTTGTACGGCAAAAATCCTTGAGATCTCACACCAGGATCTTCCAAAATATTCTTAGCACACAAAGAACGAGTGTGGGCTCGCTATACAAAATAATATGCAAAATCTATTTATCAGATATTCTCAACACATGAGATCTGATAAAGTTTGGACCTAAGTTTGTGAAGAACAGTGACCTATGCTTGTATCACTATTCTATTTCTCTCGGGGAGATTTCACGATATATTTTCAATCACTGAAAAGTATCTCTCTGGAAAAACTGATCTCCTATATTTAATATATCCAATATATTAAAAAATTATTAGTTATTTAAAATAATTTAAAAATAACTAATAAGTTATCAGATTTTGTTTAAATAATAATATTTTAATCATATTACAATAATACATTATTTATTTAATATTTAAATAACTAACTGTTATCCAGATTTCCGGATAGCGTTTAGATTGATGACCTCGGGGAAGCAGAATTATCGATGTCTTTCACGGAGGGTGACCAGAGCTCGCGGATGGACAGAAAGGCTTCGCCTCTCCTGTCTAGTATCCGGATTACTCTTCCAAACAAGCACAACACGGAAACTCGTCAACTCTCCCGGACTCCCGAAGGATACCCCTCGGGGAGGCCCCTTCCAGGAGAGGCTCTTCGAGTGGTCTCCGCGGAAACAGTTCCGTGCCCCGCACAGGACAAAACCGAACGGTCGAGTCCGGGAGAAGGCATATTTGGAATGATATCCGTCTGACACAGAATCCCGCCTGACACGCCCGTCAGGTCAAAGCCGCACACATCCCAGCACGCCTAAGGGTACCTTTTCGCCTACTGTTCCGCTGACAACTTGGAAAAGACGGCTGACTTTGTGTGTTCCCCATACTTTCACGTAAATATACCCACATAGAGTCTGGTAGCCATGCGACTATAGTAATTGTATCCCCTATTTATGGCTGGTGTAATTAAGACTCATGTACGTAGAGAAAAACCCTAATCCGAAACCCTAGCTATAAAGACTCCTTCCTTTTACAAGAAGGAGAAAAAGGAGGGATCAGAGGGCAAAAGACTCTACCAAATTCTCTCTAGCTTCATCTTCTTTAAGAGAACCCGAGAGAAACATTGTGAGGGTGTGAAGTTCTTATGCACCAGCCATCTTACTGTAATCTTTTCCAAGTATAATAACATCGACTCGTGGACTAGGGCTTGTTAACGCCTGAACCACGTAAAAACACTGTTTGTTTAGTTACATTTCAGTATTTCTACGGTTCTTATCTTTTTATTATTCTGTTAGTTATTCGTTTCCGAAAAACTCGGTAAACATTTTGGTGCTTTCATTGAGAGCTGTAGGAAGTTGTTAGTCAGCTCTTTTTCTGTGTACGTTTTTTGTATTCACTTCGTACTAAAGAGATGGTGACTACGCGAAAATCCGCTGTTGACAAAAATGCTACGGTCAACCCCGATACCGTGATGGAAGATGTGGTGCAGAGCGAACCCTTAGACTACCGAGGTGAAGACCCGACATCCCGCCAGGATCAGGTCAGTACCGAAGATACAACATACTTAGAAGACGAAGAAGAGTATGTCCAAGACGGTTATTACAAGGACGGCTGCTACTATGAGAAGGACCCAGAACTGGTCCAAGTAGCCGAAGAACTGGTGGCCACTAAGGCCAAGCTTGCTGAGCAGGAGCGCGTCTCCGAAAGAATGCAACGCATGATGGAACGCCTCCAAAGTAAGTTCGGAGATCTAGGCGACTCGGACGAGGATACCTCTGTTCGGGGTGGTGCTGATGCCCCCATGCCGGATCCAGCCGCTGCTGGACCATCCAAAGCCGCCCCTAACAAGGGCAAAGAAAAAGTTGGAGAGCCTGTGCGCGCTAACGCCCCTGCACCTCCTAAAGGCGTGAATCACCAGGCTGACTGCCCCCCCCGCGCGCAGAAGGTCTCTGGCGCTCCTAAGCCCAGACGCCCTTCAGCCCCAAGGGGGCACTCTGTGCCTAAAGGGCCCGGTGCTAAGGCACCCAGGCCTAGGGGAAGGAACAACCGCCCCAGTGATTCCGTCAATCAGGACGGTCGGGCTGCGAACTCGCACTCCGAAGATAGCTGGTCCACGGTGGACCTAAGAAGAAGGTTGGAGGCCAAGTATGAGAAGGCCAAAGGGGAAAAAGCCCGGCCTCGCGGAGATGACCTCCGAAATCATATTAATGACAAGCTCCGGGGACGTGACCTCCCGGAAAGTGATACGAAGAGGCTCGAGGAACAGATTGCTGCCTTGACCAAGCTGGTCCGGAAGCAAAGTGGGGCCCTGTCAGATTCTGAGGAAGAAGACCCGGAACCATGTATTAGGAGGATCGCGGAAACGTCCCTCCCGGATAACTTCAAAATGCCTCACATAGAATTATATGATGGGAGGACAGACCTGCGTACCCACCTAGCTAAATACAATAAAATGATGCAAGTGGCGCGCGTCAGTGAGGACGCCAAATGCATGTGCTTCTCACTCACCCTTACCAAGTCTGCGGAGGACTGGTGGAAAAGATTAGCTCCCGGATCAATCCACAGTTGGAAGGGGCTACAGTCCGCGTTTAGGAGGCAGTTTATTGCTGCCCGCGACCACGACATGGAGGTTGGTTCCCTAACCAACATCAAACAGCAACCCACTGAGAACCTCAAAGCTTTCATTCAGAGAATGATGGAAGCTGCTGCAAAAACCAAGGTCAGCGATGACATGAAGTTGATCGCCCTTCAATCGGGCCTTACTGTCGGCTCCCTGCTATGGGGGGAAATGCAAAGGAGACGGGCAGAAACCCTGTCCGAATTCATGTCAAAAGCTCAGGGAATCATCAACCTTGAGGATGCCTACCAGCAAGCCTTTGGAGTTCCCCCGGCTCCAACCCCTTCCGTGACTGCGCCGAGCTTTGCTTCGCAAGCTCCCGCACCAGTCCTCACGCTTCCAGGAGCCCGATTCACTCCGAGTGTGTATGGGCCTTCCGCGTCTGCTCAGACGCCGGGTCAAACCCATTTCTCTGGGTATGGAGCGGTACAAACCGGATGTAGTATCGCTCCTAGCATGCCGCAGCCGCAAGCGGAAGCCCCGGAACGAAGTTTGAGCCAATCGCGGAGCAAGCGAAGCGGAAGAAACTCCAACCGGGGAGACCATTCAAAGAAACCCCGAAAGGATTATGAGCCCAAGTTCACGGAATATACCAGTTTGATAGACTCGCGAGAGAATGTCTATCGGGCGACCTGTAATATGGTCAACTACAGGAAGCCCCCGAAAGTGTCTCACGGAGGAAGGCGTCCGCGAGACTCCAATAAGAGGTGTGAGTTCCACGGAGACGTGGGGCACACCACGAATGAGTGCCTTCAGCTGAAGGATGAGATCGAGTCCCTGGCAAGAGCGGGACACCTCGGTCAGTGGGTGAGAATACCCATAATCTATCCCGGACAGGGGGTAGTTCACGGAGCTGCATATTCACCGGGACAGAGGGGGGCCGTTAGCGCTCCTGGAGCCGGTCACCCCCAAGCTCCCGGGTCTCAGTTCCCAGCACTTCCTCCTCCACCTGCTCCGGCGCCCATTGCCTTGTTGGCTCCAGGGCCAGGCAACCCATATCCGCCCGGCCTTGCTCCGCCACCCGTTGACGGACATGTCGCCACCATTTCCGGAGGACCACACCTTGCCGGAAGCACCCGCAATTCCCAGAAGAGGTACTTGAAGGAGTTAGAGCACGCCGAGGAGATGTGCGCCTTGGTCCAATCACCTGCTCAACGTCCCCGAATGATGGATCTTCCCATCACCTTCACGGAGGACGATGCTCGACATGTGCACTTCCCCCACAACGATCCCCTCGTGGTGGAAGCCCAGATTGCCAATAAGAAGGTCTCACGGGTCTTGATCGATGACGGAAGCTCCGTGAACATCCTCTTCAAAGCGGCCTTCCACGCGATCGGATTGACCGAGACGGACCTGGCCCCATGCCCCATCCAGCTTCAAGGTTTCAATGGGGACGCACTCATGCCATTAGGCAAAATTCAACTTCCGGTCACCCTCAGAGGAGAAAGCGACGCTTGTGCCTTCAAGCATAGCACATTCGTGGTGGTCGACTGCCCCACGGCGTATAATGCCATCTTAGGCCGACCGGTCCTGATCGATTGTGGGGCCATAACCTCGATACGTCACTTATGCTTGAAGTTTCCCTGCGACGATGGGCGTATTGGCACCCTCCGAGGAGACCAGAGAAGTGCACGGAGCTGTTATAACGTCTCCGTCCGAGCTGTCTACACGGTCCGAGAGACGTTTGCTGCCATTCCTTTGGCGGAAGTATTGCCAGAAACTAGGGATGCTCAGGAGGCATACTTTGACGAACTCGACCCAAGAGTGGGAATCGAGAAAGCAATAGAGCCGATGGAGGAAGTCGAAGAGGTGATCCTCAATCCGGGAGAACCCACCAAGGTCATTCAGGTGGGAAAAAACCTGCCGTCGGCCGTTCGAGATAAGATCGTGGCCACTGTGAAGGATAATCAGGATATCCTGGCATGGTGCCACGCTGATATGACGGGGATTAATCCCAATGTTGCGTGCCACGCACTCAACATAGACCCAGCTGCAACTCCAATTCGCCAAAAGAGGAGGCCACTGGACCCAGTGAGAGCCGAAGCCGTCAAAGCTGAAGTGGACAAATTGATGTCCATAGGCTTTCTCCAGGAGTCGCACTATCCCGTGTGGTTGGCCAACCCAGTTCTGGTCCCGAAACCCGATGGGTCCTGGAGAATGTGCATTGACTTCACGGACCTAAACAAGGCCTGCCCGAAAGATTGTTTCCCTCTCCCGCGAATCGATCAGATGGTGGACGCTACTTCCGGGTACGAACTCTTATCCTTCATGGATGCGTACTCCGGATACAACCAGATCAAGATGCATGTCGCGGACCAGGAACACACCAGCTTCCTCACGGATAAGGGTGTCTACTGTTACGTGGTCATGCCTTTCGGTTTGAAGAATGCTGGGGCGACTTACCAGCGTCTGGTAAACAGAATGTTCAAGGACCAACTGGGGAGGAACATGGAGGTGTACGTGGATGACATGTTGGTAAAGTCCAAGACCTCCGGGGACCACAGTAACGACCTTGAGGAAGCTTTCGCCGTGATCCGAAAGTACGGGATGAAACTAAATCCAAAGAAATGTACTTTCGGGGTCTCGTCTGGGAAGTTCCTCGGTTTTATTGTCAGCTCCCGCGGCGTGGAAGCCAACCCTGAGAAAATAAAGGCGTTCATAGATATGCCTTCCCCCCGGAAGCATAAGGATGTCCAAAGCGTCACCGGAAGGATAGCTGCTCTCAGTCGCTTCGTATCCAAGGCCACCGACAAGTGTATCCCCTTCTTCAATGTTCTGCGAGGGAACAAGAAGTTCGAGTGGACCCCCGAATGCGAAGCGGCCTTCCAACACCTCAAAGAACATCTAACCCGAGCCCCCATTCTGTCCAAGCCGGTCGAAGGAGAGGCGTTGTTCTTATACCTAGCTGTGACTGAGCACGCAATAAGTGCCGCTCTCGTCCGGGAAGATGGCCGTATCCAACTCCCTGTGTATTACGTAAGCAAGAGGTTATTGGACGCCGAGTCCAGATATTCGATGATCGAGAAACTCTCCCTCTGCTTGCTGATCGCTTCACGGAAGCTGAGGCCATATTTCCAGGCGCACACCATCAAAGTACTCACCAACCACCCTCTCCGACAAGTCCTGCAGAAGCCCGAGTCTTCTGGCAGATTGCTTAAGTGGGCCATGGAACTAAGCCAGTTCGACGTCCACTACCAACCGCGTGTTTCCATAAAAGGTCAAGCTCTCGCGGACTTTATTGTGGAGTGCTCGGGAATGAATGACCTCCCAGAATATCCTGTCCCGGAACTTCCCACCTGGAAGGTCTACGTAGACGGAGCCTCAAATGAAAAAGGAGCTGGAGCGGGGGTTATCCTAATATCTCCCCAAGGGCATCAGCTCCAGAGCGCCATCCGTTTCGCATTCCCAGCATCCAACAACGAGGCAGAACACGAAGCCATGTTAGCTGGGTTACGACTGGCCAGAGAAGTCGGAGCCCAAAAAATCGAAGTGTACAGCGACTCCCTACTTGTGGTAAACCAAATATCCGGGGAATACCAGACGAAAGGCGAAAGGATGGCTGCCTACGTGTCTCTCTCCCGCGACCTACTGCAGCATTTCAAAGGCTACAACATCCGCCAGGTCCCCCGGGACCAGAACTCACTTGCGGACACGCTGGCCAAGCTTGCAACGGACCCGGAGATTGAACAGTATGGCTTAGTCCCCATCGGGCACTTAGAAGCCCCCAGTACTGAGATGCGAAGGATAAACGCCATCATCGACCATTCCCACTCCTGGATAGGACCCATCCTCAGATTTCTCACCACCGGAGAACTCCCCACCGATAAAGCTGACGCAAGGAAGCTCCAGTATCAAGCTCCCCGCTACGTGGTTATGGATGGAAAGCTTTACCGCAGGGGGTTGTCCATACCCTTCCTTAGGTGTGTTGCCAGAACCGAAGTCAGCACCATCATCCATGAGATTCACGGAGGCTTCTGTGGCGATCATACCTCCGGGCTGAGCCTCTCCAAAAAAATCCTTCGACAAGGATACTTCTGGCCCACCATGAAGAAGGATTGTGTGGATTATGTCAGGAAGTGTGAGCAGTGCCAGAGGTACGCCAAGGTTCCGCGAGCGCCGCCTACGGAAATTACCCTAATGACCAGCCCCTGGCCGTTCGCCGTTTGGGGCATTGACCTAGTAGGTTCCCTCCCCACTGGAAAGGGTGGAGTGAAGTACGCCATAGTCGCGGTAGACTACTTCACCAAATGGGCTGAAGCTGAACCTATGAACACGGTCACATCTAAAAAAGCACTGGATTTTGTCATCAGGAATATAGTGTGTCGTTTTGGGCTTCCACGGAAAATTGTGTCCGACAACGGAAAGCAGTTTGACAGTGAACACTTCACGAACTTCTGTGCTTCGCATGGAATTATCCAAAGCTTTTCCGCAGTCGCCAGACCCCAGGCTAATGGACAAGTGGAAGCTGTAAACAAAATATTAAAGACCACGTTGAAGAAAAAACTCCAAGCATGCAAGGCTCACTGGCCGGAAGAACTTCCGCGAGTACTTTGGGCTTATCGCACAACAGAGAGAACTTCGACGGGGCACACGCCTTATTCCATGACCTTCGATTGCGAGGCCGTCATCCCAGTAGAAACTATGATCCCCTCTCACAGGCAAGACACCTACGATCCTACCCGGAACCATGCCCTCCTCCAGGAGTCCTTAGACATGATCGAAGAGCTCCGGGAGCAGTCGCAGGTCCAACTAAAAATGTACCAAGGCAAGATAGCCCGACACTTTAACACGAGAGTCCAGAGCCGTGCATTCGAAGTTGGGGACCTTGTCCTACGGAGAGTATTTCCTGCTACGCAGGATCCGGGAGTAGGAGTCCTCGGACCCAACTGGGAAGGCCCCTACGAAGTCCAAGAAAAAGTGGGCCATGGGACGTATCACTTAAAGAGACTCGACGGATCTAAAGTCCCGCGCGCCTGGAACGCGGAGCACCTCCGCCGTTACTACCAGTAGGCCCCGGACCATCCAGTCGGAAGTCCTTGGTGAAAATAACAAAAGTGAAAAATGTGGAAATAATCCTCCCTGTTGTAAAACTAACGCCTAGCAGGCTATTTTAACGAAACACGGAGGGATTCACTCCGCTTTTACCGCACTTTTTATCCCTATGTTCAAAGCTGCGTTTTAACAAGTGACCACGCGGTCCGGAGACGTCCGGACCCCACGCTCACTTGGGGGGTATACATGGTTAAGGCTTAGCCATACGCCCCTTGAACAAAACGTACACAGAACACCACTTATGTGCTAGCATTGTGTTTGAAGTTTTTAAATTGTTTTGCTCTAATTGTTAAGCTTAGGTTTATTTGTTGCCATGAACATGCTTGCATTACGTGTCATATGTGCATTATGTGCTTAAGTGAAAATTGCCACAGAAATGCCTGCCATTATGTATCATGAGAATTATCTCTTGTGTAGCCCAGCGATGGACAGGACTGGGGGTTAAGGCACGTTCATAGAGCTACGCCAAAACACCCCCAGCTCCTTGACAAGTCCTTTGCAGAATTCTCCGCGAGCTCTGTAGAGCTTTGCTTCGCAAGCTCCAGCTCCGGGTCCCGTAAGGCGAAAGATGGCAAGATCCGCGAGCGCTGAAGAGCTTTGCTTTGCAAGCTCCAGCTCCGGGTCCCGCAAGACAAAAGATGGCAAGATCCGCGAGCGCTGTAAAGCTTTGCTTCGCATGCTCCAGCTCCGGATCCCGCAAGGCAAAAGATGGCAAGATCCGCGAGCGCTCTAAAGCTCTGCTTCGCGCGGATCTAGCCTCGCAGGGCTCCATGCCAGGTCCCTGAAGCCAGCCACCATGAGGTTCGCAACAACAGTTAGTTTTGCTTCGCAAAGATCTAACCTTAAGTCTAGCGACGCTCACCAAAAGAACTCCCGTTCCAAACAATAGAACGACTCACCTTAGCAATCCCAGCGAACAGTATAACTACAAGTCCCGGGATTGGCTATTTGCCTCAGGAAAGATAAAGTACGGTGAAAGGAGCCTGGCCGTTGGAACCAGAAAACCTTCGTAACCTGGAAACTACGTGGGGAGAGACATCATCCGTTAAAGCTTCAACTGGGAAGTGCATAAGTTTTGGCCGTTGGAACCAAAACCCCATACGCCCCTACAACAGTTTCTACCGTATAAATGTCTACCCTAAGCGCAAAGATAAATAAAGAACTCGGCAGAAAAAGAAAGGAGAATGCTATGATTATGGCAAAATTGTCCGCAATGAAAAACTCAAAATGAAAAAGAATTAAAGATAAAACCCCTTCAAGCATTGGGGGTAACTACAGCGTCCACGACCGCAGCTTCGAGGGCATCTGTTTCAGCTGAGGCTGGCGGAGTCGGCTCATTGGAAGGAGGGATTTGGTCATGAGAAGGTTCAGAGGTCCCCGCCTCTCCGGGATCTCCCGCCTCAGGAGCTTCAGCACGTTCGTCAATGTTATAAGTTTGGACGTACGCCTCTGGGCCCTGATCCCACACGAGTAGCTTCTCCCTCATGGCTTCGGCATCATCTCCCAGATAGCCTAACACCTCCGGGTTCACTTTCCAGAGTTGATGCATGAGGACCACATGCGATATATTAATAGTTCTGTTCAGTATCACCTCAGCATCCTCCTTCTCCTTCAACCGCTCCGCCTCGGAGGTTGCCAGCTGTTCTTCCGCGACAGTTAGTTGGGCCCTCAATTTTTCCATTTCGGCCTTGGAGGCATCCCGCTCCCCCTTAAGAGAATCAATCGCCTTGCGCTGCTCCCTATTTTGGTTCAGCACGGATTGCTTCTCGGTCACATGCCCCCTGGCAGTGAATTGCAAAGCCCCGATCTCTTTATCCTTCTCGGCGAGCCCCAACTGAAGCATAGACACGAGATCCCTGCTCCTCTTATGAAGTTGCTCCTCGTCGTGCAGCTTACTCTGAAGAGTGGAATATTCCTCTTGCCGCTTAAGGAGGAGATCGTTCTTTGATTGCAAGCGGGCTTCCAGGGTATCTTTCTCCACCTTGGCTTGGGACAGCTCTTCCCGGAGCTTGGAGTTTTCGGTCTTAATTCCATCCGACCGCTGTCTAAACTCATTCTCTGCCTTGGCCCGGTACTCTTGATATTTGGCAAGATATTTCTTCTCCGCCTCTTCTTCAGCCGTGCGCCGGGCCTGATCAATCTTCTCCGAAGCCCCCAAGGCCTGTTGGGTCAGTTTCTGTTTCTCCGCTTCCAAGGCCTGGCGAGCCAGTTGGCTCTCCTCCAGCTGAACCAGAGCTGCACCAACCTCCCGGAACGAGCGTTCCGCGATCATAGAGGCCTGCAAGGAAAGACAACAGAGTGAGCTAAAGCAGGACCAAAAGACAGGTGGTCCCAAAAAAAAAAAAAAAAAAAAAAAAAAAAAAAAAACTACAACTGACGGCTTACCCCGGACAGTTGCTGCTTCACAGCGTGTGTCAGCAACAGCGGATCCTTGCTGCTGCTGATGGCCCATTTCTCAGAATTGAGCTCGCATAAGCTCAGGGCCATGTCCTCCATCATCTCAGCTCCGAACGGCGCCAATGCACGTCCGAGCCTAGGCACCAGCCTCTTCTCCAAGGCTGGACCATCCAGAACCGCTCCGGCCGGGTGAGGAGATCTCACCCCCTCGGCCAGCTCAGCCCTCTTCACGGCAGACAAGTTATCTGCCCTTCCCTGAGTAACGGCCTTCTCCGCCTCTAGCCGCCTCTTCAAAAAACTATCGGCCCGTCTTACACCCTCCAGGAGGGCAGCGGGAAAACTGGTCGGCTTCCGCGGAAAGTGGAACTTCAGGCCAGGCAGGGGAAGATTGGTTGTCTGAGAAGACGGAGACCCCGGAAGGGTGGCCCCCCTTTGGGCTGGAGGAGGAGGCAGCCGGGGTATTAAGGCCCCGGTCTGTTGCTTTTGCTGCTGCGGTAGCAGAAGTAATTGCCCTTGTTGCTGCTGCTGGTTTGGATGTTGCTGTTGCTGCTGCTGCGGCGTTGGTGATTGTGTCTCTTGTTCCTGTTGCTGCTGTTGTTGTAGTTGTGATTGCTGTCGTTGCTGTTGTTGTTGCCTTCGACCGGGAGAAGAGTGTCTAAGGCGTTTGTTCTTAGCACCCTCAGCATCTTCTCCGGGACGCTTGCTCACCCCAGTTGTCCTCACGGGGAACACAAGCCCTTCCCCGTCGCTACTGCTACTCGAGACCATCATAGTCTCGGAAGGTCCTTCAGCAGGGGACTTCTCTACCCTCGGAGACGCTTGCGCCTCGCCGCTTGTCTTCTTGGGGGAAGCAGCCTTACCTCCCCTACCATCCTTGGTCTTCCTTCCTTTTCCCGTGGGCGGGTCTTGGCTGGTGGCAGCCTTCTTAATAAGCAAAGTAACCCTCCCCAACATCTTGGCTTCGGGATACTCTGCAAGAAACGTACAAAGCAAGGTTAACGAACCAACAAGAAATGAGAAAGAAGATAAGCGGAAGACAAGACAATCAGCAACATAAAAGTACAAGCAAGCCCGCCAGCAGGGAACAAGAAACAAGAAAAAGAAAAGTTTGAAAGGGACGACCATGCACGAGAAACGTGGATGGCCTTCCCCGAGCAAAACAAAACATCGCTTCCTGCTCCAGGAAGCTCCCGTACTCCTTGAAGTCCGGGAAGAACATGCTGAGAGAAGAAGGGTCAACCATGGTGACACCTTCTGGCAGACTACCATCACTCAGACACCAGAGGAGCTCATCTACCCTATCACAGTACCTGTCGAAAGGTATCCTACGCGGATCTAGCCTAAGGAAACGAGGATCAAACCCCATCTGAGAGGTTTGGGTAACTTCCGACAGGCTGGGGGTGTGGATCAATCGAAAAATAGTCTTACCTCTCCCGGAGGAACTAGCCCCCGGAGCCCCTTCATTAGGGTAAGCCGCGGCGTGGCGAGCCTCGATCTCCTCTCCCTCCGGCTGGGGGTCGGGGAACCTCTCCGCCCAACTAGGAGATAGAGTATTTTCGTCCCGAGCGGCTTGGGTGATCACCTTAGACAGCTCCAGGGCAATCTGCTCCCGGATGTCAGCCGACACCTGAGTCTGCCCCCTACCACTTACTGGCTCGATATTTTGGAAGGAGGCGAGTAACCCATACTCCCTCAACGATTCGGAGGTCACAAGTCCCTCCACTCTCAACTCTTCCTCAGAAAGCCCTTCGTAGAACTTGGACCTCCTTATCATCTCCGCGCAGCGAGGTGTCCGCGGAACGACTTCTGCAAAAATCAAATACAAGCATTAGAGATCCTCCCAAAAGGCAAATCAAATACAAAGAAACAAAGTTGAAAAGGAAAAGAGGAAACACTTACCAGGGATTTTGAAGTCCAAAGATAGAGCTGGCACCCTCTTCAGCGGGAAGCCAGTCGTCAGGAACCAGTATTCCCGGAGGTCTGGAACCCTCGCGGTATGACAAGTGGGGCACATCACATCCGGGTGCCTTTCTAGCCTGTAAAACCCCACCTTGTCTGAGTGACCCCTCATAGGCTGAGACTTCAACCCATAAAAGTACAGCACCTCCTCCGGGGTAGGAGCTTCCAGTCTCCGGGACTTGCAAAAGATGAACCACCCCGCTAAGAGCTTGTAGCTGGGAGGAATTAACTGGAAGGGGGCAATCCCCACCTTCACACAGAAATTGGCGAAGTAACTCCTTAGGGGCAAGTGCGCTCCGCACACTATGTGTGCCCAGCTCCAGGCACCAAAGCCCTCGTGGCTCTGGCTAGCTGACTCGCCCAGCACCGACAGACGGTGCCACATCAGACCTGGGATGTTCTTCAGGCCTGCCTCAGAGGAATACAGCTCCAGCATGCCATAATTCCTGAAAAGGTTCGGTTTTTGGTCCATCTCCCAGATGGAACTATTGGAGGTTGGTGGGCTAGCCGCGACCGCTTTCGCCTTTCCTTTCCCCTTTCCACCAGCGATAGGAGAGCCCTTCTCTTGGGCAGATTCAGCCTCCCCCGCAGCAAGGAGTTGTTCCTTCGAGATGTTCGTCACTGGACAAAAGAAAAGAAAGAAGAAAACACTCTAAGCAGTCAGCACCCTTGTCATACCCTAGTGGTATCAAAGGCGTCGGGGAGACCCTCCCCGAAAACTGCTTGGAGAGGCTCCCACCGAGCTTGCCGAGGGATTGGCACCATGCCACCCGAAGGACAGCAAGGAACCAGACTCAGACCCCGAGCCTAAGCCCACCAAAAGAAGTGTTTTTCCAGAGAAAGACACCCTAAAGGCGTTCATGCTTACGCCCTAAAACAGCAAAACAAGGGACGACTTTCCAAACGCAAATCGCCAAAACACGCAGAAAAGGCTACTTATCGACTCACAATCAATCACATGCCTACCAAAGCCCTATTCACACATGCACATAAGCAATAATGGCAGAAACCTCTACTCTAACAACTACCAACAACCTAAGGTTTGGGAGGAAAGAGCAAAGTAGAAATACTTACTGATATTCGGGTAGGTAGAGGTTGAAGGAGTAACTGGATCACTGCACAGCACGATCGCGAGAAGTAAAAGCTGCAAAGATAAACGGCGATTCAAACCAGGAACTTCGGGGAATAAACCCACTGCCAAATCAAAAAGAAAAGTTTCCAGATACTTACCAAAAGAAATGGCAAGTTCGGAGGAACGTAAGCTGGGAAGCCTGAGAGTTCGGAGGTTTGGAAATCTGAAAATCCTAAAGATGGAGAATCTGAAAGCGTAAAGAGGAAGAAAGGTCCTTTCCCTCGTTTTTATAGCAGGGAAGAAGCCGTTTCGAATTCCTCGAATGGACGGTCCCGATCTTCCCATTCCATGTGCGTCAGATCCAACGGCTGGAGAGGAAGCGACGATCCTATTTATGACTCCTCGGATGGGAATAAAATATTTATTTCCCATCATTACACCACCTCGGGCCCTGAGTACCATTAAAAACCGTCAAATAGTCAGATGACTGACGCACGCATCCTCAACCAGTCGCCTCACGCACACGTCTTGGTCGCAGAACCATTCCTAGAATGACACGTGATCCTTGCCGCACTTGAGTACTTGATCTCAAACAAAAGAAATTCCTTTTTCTCTTTCATACTTATACTCAGGCGGGAAAAAGGAACCCTTCCGGGAACACAGAAGGTGCCCCCTTGCCTAATCTAAGAAACCGATTGTACAAGCTCCCGGATCTCTCAAAGCTCCGCGACCTTGGGGGGTAAATGTTATCCAGATTTCCGGATAGTGTTTAGATTGATGACCTCGGGGAAGCAGAATTATCAATGTCTTTCACGGAGGGTGACCAGAGCTCGCGGATGGACAGAAAGGCTTCGCCTCTCCTGTCTAGTATCCGGATTACTCTTCCAAACAAGCACAACACGGAAACTCGTCAACTCTCCCGGACTCCCGAAGGATACCCCTCGGGGAGGCCCCTTCCAGGAGAGGCTCTTCGAGTGGTCTCCGCGGAAACAGTTCCGTGCCCCGCACAGGACAAAACCGAACGGTCGAGTCCGGGAGAAGGCATATTTGGAATGATATCCGTCTGACACAGAATCCCGCCTGACACGCCCGTCAGGTCAAAGCCGCACACATCCCAGCACGCCTAAGGGTACCTTTTCGCCTACTGTTCCGCTGACAACTTGGAAAAGACGGCTGACTTTGTGTGTTCCCCATACTTTCACGTAAATATACCCACATAGAGTCTGGTAGCCATGCGACTATAGTAATTGTATCCCCTATTTATGGCTGGTGTAATTAAGACTCATGTACGTAGAGAAAAACCCTAATCCGAAACCCTAGCTATAAAGACTCCTTCCTTTTACAAGAAGGAGAAAAAGGAGGGATCAGAGGGCAAAAGACTCTACCAAATTCTCTCTAGCTTCATCTTCTTTAAGAGAACCCGAGAGAAACATTGTGAGGGTGTGAAGTTCTTATGCACCAGCCATCTTACTGTAATCTTTTCCAAGTATAATAACATCGACTCGTGGACTAGGGCTTGTTAACGCCTGAACCACGTAAAAACACTGTTTGTTTAGTTACATTTCAGTATTTCTACGGTTCTTATCTTTTTATTATTCTGTTAGTTATTCGTTTCCGAAAAACTCGGTAAACACTAACATTGTGGAACAAAGAAACTTCTAGAATCTTCTTATGCGTGTAGCACAACTGTGCTACACGTGTACCACATGCCAAGGAAGGCATGTGATTTTTTCCAATTTTTCTTATTATTTAAATACCAAAAATCCAACAAATAAAATAATTCAAAATTAATTATATTTTTGTTAAATCAAATAATTCATTAATTACACATAATTATACAATAATTATGTTTAGTGCATAGAAACATATTTTACTTATCAAATAAGTCATTTTGCCCATTTTTGTTTTTATCTTTGTTAGTGTTTGTTTTAGCCATTTCGGGGACCATGGACCTATAACATTAAGCTCCAATAAATTGAAACTAAATAATTAAACTCTTTAATTATAATAATTAATTTATTAATTATGGTGTTTCTCCACTATAAATTCAGAATTGAACTCTTTATGTTATAGATATACTTTTACAGAAATCTTATTTTAAGTTGTCCATTGATATAACCATCTTGCAATAGTTCAACGCTCTAATTAATTAGTTCATAAATTATAATGGAATAATTACTATTTTACCTTTCTAATTTACTTCTAAGTACCATTAATTCACTAGTGAATAATTAATCTATAATCTAATTATAGATTTGAGCTCAAAATCATCCAGTTCTAGAATTAACCCTTAAGGGAACCAATATACGATCCGTTAGGAAAGATTAGATTCCGTATTGTTGATACATGTTCCTAGCCATCCATGATATTAAATCTCCAAAACAAAAGTCATTAGCCTCATTTTATGAAGAGACCTTAACGAATGAATCAAAAGATTTAATAAACATGAACAGGAGTTCATGAACACTCAAGATTTAGGATGATCTATAAATGATCATCAGTTATGATATGAATTACAAGCCTTTATTATTAAATGGTTTTTAGATAAAGACTTTTATTCATATCGATCCATGTCATATATAATCATATTATATAAAGCACATTTACCGAGATGTCTTACCACATCAATAATCTGAATCTAGATTATTTGTATCAACATGATACTCAGTAAACCGTACTCACAACCCCAATTAAAGAATTCCATAACTTCAATTTGTTGTTGACTATTTTCTGATATTTACAAAAATTATTCAAACAATAATTTAATAATCTAAATATAACAATAATAGACCATTGTATTTATTTATTCATCGAAATAATAAATGTCTTTTACATGCTTTTAGGACATACTCCTAACACTTGGTTCTTTATGTAGATGATATCTTACTCATTGGAAACAATGTTAAAAAATTCTCATATGTGAAGAATTGGATGAACGCTCAATTCCAGATGAAGGATTTGGGTGAAGCAAGTTATGTTCTAGGTATCCAGATCATTAGGAATAGAAATAACAAACTCTTAGCTCTATCTTTAGTAGCTTACATCGATAAAGTGCTTGAACATTTCTCAATTAAAAATTCCAAGAAAGTACGTCTACCGTCTCGCCATGTAATTCATCTTTCAAAGAAGCAGTCTCCCCAGGCTCCTGAATAGGAAGATGCAATGAGAAAAGTTCCTTACGCATCTACAGTTGGAAGTCTAATGTATGATATGTTGTGTACTAGACCAGATATCTTCTATGTAGTGGGAATAGTGAGCAGGTATAAGTCAAACCCAGGATCCTAACATTAGATAACAGTTAAGCATATTCTGAAGTATTTAAGGCGAACTAGGGATTATATGTTAGTCTACAAGTGTAGTGTTCTGAACCCTGTAGGCTACACCGATTCAGATTTTTAGACTGATGTCGATGACAGGAAGTCTACTTTTGGAATGGTGTTTACTCTTGGAGGTGGAGCTGTGATATGGAGAAGCATAAAATAGACTGGGATCTCAGATTCCACCATAGAGGCTAAGTACATAGCTGCATATAAAGCAGCTAAGGAAATATTCTGGCTAAAGAAGTTTTATTCAGATCTTGGTGTTATTTTAGATATGGATAAACCGCTTGTGTTGTTCTGTGACAACACAGGAGTGATAGCCAATTCAAAAGAACCTTGAAGTCACAAGAGGAGTAAGCAAATAGAAAAGAAGTATCACACAATTCGAGAATATGTGGCCAGGGGAGATGTGAAGGATATGAAGATTGCATCTGAAGATAATCTTGCGGATTCGTTTACAAAGACACTACCATAAGCTACATTTGATAAGCATATCAAGAAAATGGGATGAGTAGAATTAAGACATTAGTTTAAATTAGTGAAAGTGGGAGTTTGTTGGGGTTTTATGCCCTAATTAAAACTCAATTTCTTTATAATCTCATTTATTATCAATAAAAGAATAGAAATGAATTTTTGACTTGGTCAATCACTTTGATCACATGTTTTATTTTCATGATTATTTGTTTAATATAAACCTCTATTAAATCTAGAGCATATAGATAACTGTGTCTATAGTGACGTAATCATAGTAAATATAAATATGATTATATGTTCAAACATAAGTTAGTCCTAAGATTAGTTAGTGCACAGGATTTACACTGACTTGTCAATCTACGATATGATCTACTTACACATTGTAGTGTTATGTTCTTTCCAGAACATTAACAAAGTAGATAAGATCGGATGTATTTGTTACATCGAACTGGACCGATATTGACAGTAGATAGGATAAGTAAACATACCATTATTATCTATTCTAGTCATATCATATAGTTGACCATATGTCAATTAAATCTCAATTCTGAGTAGTTAGTATTCTAATTGATTATATTATTTGAGTTTTTTGACTTGTTTTTTACCAGCTTATCCTACGGACTAGCCCACACTTACATCTTGGGAACTCGGTAGTATAACTGAGTGGAAGTGTTAATCGTAGATATGAACATCTATAGCTTCTGATGAAGAAGTAAAATGATTGTTTCCTTTTAATTTGGTTCAAGGTGCTAAATGATAGAGATCTTATTTCAGTAATTAATATTAGTTTACTGAAATATCATTTACAAGGAACTAAGTGTTTTAAGGATAAAATACAATGAGGGGTAAAACGGTATTTTAGTCCCATCTCATTGTAGACCGTCTATAGAGGATTGAGTGACAATTATGGTTGTAACAATGGATAATTAATAACGTATCTATTTTGGTTATAGAGCGTTCTATGAATTCAAGAGTGCGATTCTGAGTCTTTAGTGGAGTTACGAGGAATTTATAAGTTAGTAAATTTATTTGTTAAATTTATGATAACTTATTGGAGCTTGCTTTCATAGGCCCATGGTCCCCACTGTATCTTGGATAAAATCATCTAGATAATCTCAATTAATTGATTTTTTTTTTGACACAAAAGAGATTATTTATTAATAGCAATAATCTTGCAACAAAACAGCAGTAAGTTCGGAGGGAGCATCTAATGCTCTCATCCTACGTTCAGATGGATAACAAGTAGATCTAGCAAGGAAATGAGCTACATTGTTAGCTGAACGTTTAATGAACTTGATAAAAACAATTCTTGGTTAGAATTATCAAAGTTGACAAGGTCAATTTCGGATAGTTTCACAGAGTTATACAATCTAGAGTAGAAAAGAGATTTTATGGCAGATTTATTAATTAAGACAAAATGGTGTCTAAATTAATAAATAAGTTTAAATCAATGTTCAAATTATGAATAATTAATTTGATAAAGGAATTAAATAGCTATTTAATTAATTAATCAATATAAAACAATACAGGTCTTGATTTTAAGTCCAACAGGCTTTCACGGGCCTAAATCCCATGAGAATTTTGACCTAATGGCTAATATTATCTATTATTTTATTGATTTTTCTAATTAAAATAAATGACCTAATTGAGCCTATAAAATGAATGCTAAGTGAGAGTTGAAATAAGATTTTTTTAATCACTTGTTTGAGAAGATCAGAAGATTTATTCTTGATGCTCTAGGTTTTAGATTCTTTCTACAGCATAAGTCATTTTCTAAGCCTCAATATTCTCTTGTATTCTTCTTCTCTTTGTATCTATCTCATGTGTTGAGAATTGCCCACTCCAGTGTAAGTGATTCTAAGGTTACTGTGGAAGATTGTGAAGAAAATTGAAGATCGATTTAGTTTCTTAGTGATACCCTGCGATAAAAAGAATACACGGGTTAGAGAAACTGAAGGAATGACTTATTCATTCTACTACATATAATGTAAGTGTCATTATCATTATTTTTGTTTGAATTCAATTATAGAAACATATTCTAGGTTGTCTTATATTAATGTGTTTAATATATGATTTTACATTAAAATAATTAAGATCTTGTATAAGTTTTCACAACATTTACAGCTCTACTTCTATCCACACATTTTTTTTTCCTTTTTTCACTCCTTTTAAATTAAACATTCAATTTTTTCAACAAAAAAAAAAATTAAACATTCAATAACATTTAAAAATATAAAAATTTCTTTGTACACCCCTTTTAAATTTTCAATAAATACAAATATTTGTCCACCCATTATCATTATTATTAATTATTTTTCTCATATAATACATATATATATGCATATATTCTCAACTAAAATAATAATATACACTACAAAAATAAGTGGTTTTGTTAGCTTGAGAAGGGAGTGAAATTGAGAGATTCTTAGTGAGAGAAGATAGGGAAAATTGGGGATTTAGATGGGAGAAATTAGTTTTTTTTTTTCGGCGGCTAGAGGAAGAAGAAAGTGTTTCAGATTTTACATTATATCTTCAATACTTCTACCGATAGTACATTTTCAGCATAGATCCCCATTTTTTGTAGCCACACTTACCTGGTTGGTGACCAGCAAAACAGTGTTGGGGGACCACTGCATGCGTTGTCCCACGAGCTCGGACAACACTTCATCGCGATCAAGTGTTTCAGCAGCTTGGTCTTCAACAGTTGCAATCGGAATTTGGAGTGCGATTGCAATATCTTTAGGAGCGAAGGAGTACCATTATCCGCGGACATACACCTTTTCGAAGTGAGGGGACTTTGGATCAAGCACATCATGGGTAAGATTGGCATAAAACTCCTTCACAACACGCTCCACATAGCCAGAAAGTTTCACCAGGGACCCAACCCACTCACGGGTTTGAAGCAATATGAGAACTCCGAAGGACCTATGATCACTAAGAACAAAATTCCTCTCGGGAAGGAACTTACGATGGGCATACAACATCATATCTCGTTCATTATCATTATAACAGAAGGAATAAGAGTGAGGTTGAAATTTTACCACTGACTTAGTAAGAGGAGTACCAGACCGAGAGATGGGTTTCTTGCCTTTTCCCTTTGATGAGGGTTTTGTTACCACAGAACTGGGAACAGCGGCGACAGGGCTTGAGACTGTGTCCACATCTGGATCAGACGACGCAACATCTTCCTCTTCCCTTGGTTCAGATTCGGTGGCTGATTCTTCAGGTTCCTGAGACAGCTCTTTGTCAGAGGCCACTTTCTCTGGGATATCTTCTGTGGATTCTTCAGCCACTGTTTCCTCTTCTTCATCTGCCTCAGAAGTGGACGGTGATGGTGGGTTGTCCTTGAGACGTTTCTTGACCGAGGATAAAGGAGAGACAGTCGAATCGGAGGGCGTTTTCCTCTTCAAAAAACCTTTGGCATTTGTCTTCGGTGGGAGAGACGACTTCTTTGGTGGAGAGGGTTCGACAGGCCCTTTTTCAGATGCCCTAGTCTTTTTTATTAGAGCGCTCTGAGAAGAAGGAATAACAGATTCCTTTTCGGTCACCACCCCTTTAGGTGGTGGTGACAACACAGGGACAGCAGCATCAACATCGGGGAACACCAAAGGGGTCGCCATGAGAACCGGAGTTGACTGCTTACGTGGCTTCATTTTGGGCTTTGTCCCCGCAGATGAACTAGGCGTCGAGACGGACTTGGGAAGAGCAGAGGCAGACGGCACGGCTGTGCTGACAGGTGATTTAGACAGAGGATTGGAGAGATTGGATGGAGTTTTCTTTGAGTGTGCTCCTCTGGTCCTCACCATGGTATCTGTAACTCAAATAAAACAAGAAATAACAGCCAGAAGATGAAGAAGAGTTAGAGAAATCGTGTGAGAGAGACAAGAAGAAGAAACCCTTATATAAAGGACCAAACCGAATGTGATCTTTCCATTACTCAAAATGGACGGTTAATTGCCCAAAAATCTGTCACATCTCTCTGAAATAACTGCTCAAATCTGACAAGGAAGAGATGTTTCCTTTTTTCAAAAAAATTTCTTATTAAGACCAAATATCCTCATCATGGCACACGATCTCCTTGTTCCCTTCCTTTACAATTTGCTTTCCCTTTTTTATTTCAAAATTACAACAATAGAGGAACACAAAAGGAAACCGAATTTAATGGTGAAGATCATGACACAATAAGAGAGATCAAACCCTATCCATACGATTTCAAAAAAAAAAGGAAACCACATCAAAGACTTTAAGCAACACAATATTCTCAATTAATTCACGTGAGATGACAAGAATAAAAAAAATCTTGAATAACTTGGTATATTGAAAAGAAACTCATAAAAGCAATATTCATAAAACCAAGATTCGGTCAAGATAATTCCCCCATATTTCCTTTTCCTTTTTTTTTATATATTTTTATATATATATTTTATATATATATATATTTGAAATGTAATAGAATACAACTTGAATTATGGGCACGTGACAAATAATCTGAACAATCAATGAGAGAATCATGTGAGTATGAGAACCTAAAAATAAGAAACCTTGTGAAGATGAACTCTTGAGCAATACCTGAACACAAATCAAGCACAATCCATTTACTAAGCATATTTCAAAATGAATCAAACACTATGTGAACATTTATTATAAATTTTTCTTTTTCCTTTTTTTTTTTTTTTTTTTTTTAAATTCGGTGAATCACAACTTCAAGCATATGTGTGTGAGAGTGTAGCAAGGGAACATTGCCCAATTTGACAGAAAGTCTCTTTCTAAATTTTGTACCCTATGAAGACGCTCTCACACTTACCCTAGTGGTAGCCCTTTTCTATGGTAGAGTATCCTCTTTATAACTCCGAATTACAAAGTTCCAACTTACTCAAAGATGGCTTTCACACACTAGGAAGGTAGCTCTATTCATTCATAGGAGCCTGAAATTGTGAAACACTAAACACCACTGTCACATAAAACAATGCTTGATTCACAGAAATATACTACGAAGGGATTGCTATTTGATTTTACTCTAGGCAAGCAAATCAGGAATTCATACAACACAGGATAATTTATTCTAAGACATACACACAGATTCTCAAAATGTTTGAACAGATTCTAAGTTCGTGCCAGCAACCAAGAACCAATACTTTAAACAAGACAAACTCCCAAGGATTTTATGAGGAAGTCAAACCTAACCGAATCCAAGGCCTTGGTGAAAATATCTGCAAGTTGTTTTTCAGTTTCAATATACTCAAGCACAAGAGTTTTATTCTCAACTAATTCTCTTATGAAATGGTGTCGAATATCAATGTGCTTAGTCCTAGAGTGTTGTACCGGATTTTTTGAAATGTTGATAACACTTGTGTTATCACAAAAAACAGTTAAGGTGTCAAGATCAAACCCATAGTCTTTCAGCATTTGTTTCATCCATAAGAGTTGAGCACAACAACTTCCAGCAGCAATGTATTCTGCCTCAGCAGTGGAGAGGGAGATCGAGTTTTGTTTTTTGCTGTGCCATGACACCAGATTGTTCCCTAGATAGAAACAACCCCCACTAGTACTCTTTCGATCATCGGTGTTGCCAGCCCAATCTGCATCACTAAAACACACAAGAGTGGGATTAGTTTCTTTGGTGTACCAAAGCCCATAATTAGTTGTTCCATGAACATATCTAATTATTCTTTTCACAGCCTTCACATGAGATTCCATTGGATTTCCTTGGTACCTGGCACACACACCAACACTATAACACAAGTCAGGTCTACTAGCAGTGAGATAAAGCAAACTACCAATCATACTCCTATAGAGTGTAGGATCAACTTTGACACCATTCTCATCTTTTGTGAGTTTAGTTGAGGTGCTCATTGGTGTTTTTGCAAATTTTGAGCTTTCAAGACCAAATTTCTTGACCAAATTCTTTGCATATTTGCTTTGACTCACAAAAGTGCCTTCCTCCATTTGCTTTACCTGCAGACCTAGAGAAAACGTTAGTTCACCCACCATACTCATTTCAAACTCGACTTTCATTTGTTCCACAAATTTTTCAACTTCTGACTCAGAGGTAGAGCCAAAAACAATGTCATCCACATAGATTTGAGCAATCATGATATGTGAATCAATAGTCTTGATGAACAATGTTTTGTCAACTCCTCCCCTTTTGTACCCATGTGACACCAAGAAATTTGTAAGTTTCTCATACCATGCCCTTGGTGCCTGCTTGAGCCCATAAAGAGCTTTGTCTAGCTTGTAGACATGGTCAGGTGCATGAGGGTCTTCAAACCCTTTAGGTTGTTCAACATAAACCTCCTCATTTAAAACACATTCAAGAATGCGGATTTCACATCCATTTGAAACAACCTGAAACCAATCAAACACGCAATAGAGAGTAACAAACGTATAGATTCCAGTCTTGCAACTGGGGCAAATGTTTCATCAAAATCTATCCCTTCCACTTGTGTGTAACCTTGTGCCACCAATCTTGCCTTATTTCTTATGATAGTACCAAATTCATCAGATTTATTTTTAAAGATCCATTTAGTACCAATAATATTTGTGTCAAGTGGACGGGGCACAAGATTCCACACTTTATTTCTAAAAAATTGCTCCAATTCTTCCTGCATAGCCTCAATCCAATTAGCATCAGTTAATGCCTCTTTCACATTTTTAGGCTCAAAATTGGATAAAAAACAAGCAAAACGAGAAACATTACTAAACCTTTTTCGTGTCACCATGCTGTCTTTAGGATCCCCCAGAATTAAATCTGATGGATGGTTCAGTTTGACTCTGCTAGAGGGTTCTTTTCGAATCTCATCAGATATAATACCTGGAAACCTTTTTTCTGTCTGTTCAGTATCTGTGTCATCAGACTCAGGATCTATGGAAACAGATGTTCCGGAGGTTTTCACAGCATGGTCATGAACAGGTTCACCGTCAACTTGCTCAATGGATTCGTCCACAAACCTGTCAATTTCGTCTTCTGTAGAAAATTCAGAGAAATCTCGAACATCATCAATAACAACATTAATTGACTCCATAACAGCTTGGGTTCTCATGTTATACACACGATAAGCCTTACTATTAGTGGAATACCCAAGAAATACACCCTCATCACTTTTGTTATCAAATTTTCCCAGATGTTCTCTATCTCTCAAAATGTAACAAGCACATCCAAACACATGAAAATAAGCAACACTAGGTTTTTTACCTTTCCAAATTTCATATGAGTTTTTAGAGGTACCTGGACGAAGAAAGACACGAATTATGATATAGCAAGCAGTACTAATGGCTTCAGCCCATAGCCTCTTAGTTAGTTTCTTGCTATTCAACATTACCCTAGCCATTTCTTGCAGGGTACGATTCTTCCTTTCCACTACTCCATTCTGTTGAGGAGTTTTAGGAGCTGAGAACTCATGAGTTATACCTGCAGCCTTACAAAATTCATCATAGACCGAGTTCTCAAACTCCTTTCCATGATCGCTACGTATTCGCAAAATTTTTCCAATTGTGCAATCTTTTTCAACCTGCAACTTAGTACACAAGGTTTTAAACGCATCAAACGTATCTGATTTTTCCCTTAAAAATTCAACCCATGTGTATCTAGAAAAATCATCTACACACACAAATATATACCTCTTACCATTCAAGCTTTCAACTTGAATTGGACCCATTAGATCCATGTGAAGCAATTCTAGCACTTTCGAAGTATTAATGTCGGAGACACTTTTATGAGTGCTTTTTAGTTGCTTACCAAGTTGGCATTCTTTGCATTTGCCTTCAGTTTCCTTACCCAAATTAGGTAAGCCACGAACAATCCCTGCATGAGACAACTTTTTCAACAGTTTAAAGTTTATATGCCCAAGTTTAGCATGCCATACATCAGTATTGTTACCTAAGGCAGAATAACACATGAAAGAGGGTAACATGGTATAACAATTGTCTCTAGACCTGTACCCTTCAAGAATTTCCTCACCATCTTGATTTACTACAACACAATTTTCTTTATCAAAGTTGACCGTGAAGCCTTGGTCACAAATTTGGCTAATGCTAAGAAGATTAGCCTTAAGTCCTTCAACAAGTAAAATTCCTTTAATTCTAGGTAACCCATCAAAATCAAGAGTACCTATTCCAAGAACATTTCCTTCAATACCATTACCGAACGTGACTGATCCACAATGCATAGGTCTTAAGTCAGTGAGAATTGTCTTGTTACCTGTCATATGTCTAGAACAACCACTGTAAAAATACCATAAGTAAGACGAAGGAAGTCTATCATCACAAATTCCAGCAAAGCATTTTTTCTTTTCAATCCAAATATTTTTTGATTTAGATCTTTTCACTTTCATGTTTTCTTTGAAATAATTCAATTTTTCAAAGTATTTGTTTTCAGCAAAATTCATGAGAGTGAAACATCTTGGTCTAATATGTCCCTTTCTCCCACAGAAGTGACATGTGGGAATGAACACAATATTCTTACCTTTTTTCTTACGACCAGTGAACCTTTTTTCTGTAACAACAGGTTTATTTTCTGTTGAGTCAGACACTATACCTGTGGGAGCAGAACTTTCAGGTGCCAATAACCCTGCAGAAACAAACACAGTTTTTTGCACTTTTTGAGAACTTGAGGCTCCAAGTCCTATGTGCCCTTGTTGACCTGCATTCTGAATTTCCTCAAAAACAGTAGATCCAGGGTTAAGCATTCTAACATTCTTATTGAGATTCTCAAGATCTTTTGTCAATTTGCTTATTTCATTAATTTTCGAATTAATATCATTTTCCAGCAATTCATTTTGATCAACAAGTATTTTAATCTCAGCAGAAAGTTCTTTGTTCTTACTAACCAATGATCGATTCTCAGAACACAATTTCTCCCATGATTCATACAATTTTTTGTATGCTTCTCCTAGAGACTCATCATTTAGATCGGATTCATCACTATCTGAGCTTTCACCTTTGGTGCAATTATTTAGGCACACCATTTTGGCCTCTCTCAATGTTGACTCAGAAACGCTGGTTGTGAATGCAACGTTCTCTTTTTCCTCTTCACTGTTATCCGAGTCTTCGTCACTCCATGTAACGATCATACCTTTCTTGTTCTTTTTGAGAGTGTTTGCACATTCAGCCTGGATGTGCCCAAAGCCTTCACATTCCCTGCACTGAATACCCTTTTTGTTAGAGAAAGAGGGTTTAGAGAAAGAGAAATTACCTCTAGGAGCCTTTCCAATGGTTTGCCTATTCCCAATCTTTTTCATGTATTTTTGAAATTTTTTTGAGAGCAAAGCCATTTCATTATCACCATCTCCCTCATCAGGAGTCTCCATCTCCGTGCTTTTGAAAGCAATCGTTTTTTCTTTTTCTTTTGATGGGTTAGGTTTGTCCTTTTGACGAATCTTTTGGTTAAGCTCAAAAGTTCGTAGTGATCCCATCAACTCTTCCACTTTCATGTTGCTGAAATCTTTTGCTTCTTCCATTGCTGTGAGCTTCACATTAAACCTGTCAGGTAGAACTCTAACAATTTTCCTAACAAGTACAGAATCATCAAGTTTCTCACCCAAAGCAAAATATTCATTAGCAATATCAGAAAGTCTTTCATAGAATTCAGTTAAAGTCTCAGAATCAGACATTCTGAGATCATCAAACCTAGTTTGAAGCATAATGAATCGAGATCTCTTGACATCAGCTGTTCCTTCAAATTGAGTTTGAAGGATTGTCCAGGCTTCTTTAGCAGAGGTGCAAGTGGAAACAAGTTTTATAAAACTTTCTCCAACACCATTGAATATGGCGTGAAGAGCTTTATTATTATAGCTAGATAATTTTTCTTCTTCTGTATCCCAAACAAGTTCAGATTTTACAATTGTGCTTCCATCTTCACCTTTTTCAGTAGGAGGTGACCATCCAGACAAAATTGCTCTCCATGCTTTCTCATCTTGAGCTTTTATAAAGGCTCTCATCCTAACTTTCCAATATGGATAGTTTGAGTCATTTAGCAATGGAGGTCGAGACACCGAACTACCTTCTGCAAAGAAAGACATTTCACACAAAACAAATCAAACGAAAAATAACCACAAGATCTCACTAAGAGTTTAGTGAACCGCTCTGATACCAATTGAAATTCTCTTATTTGGATTAAATTAATTGATTAATTCAAATAATTAATCCAAGGATGTATGTAAAACCACGTTTTAACAGATTGCGGAAATGCTTAAACAGATGTATGATATGTGTCAACAGAATTACTTAATCAGAAACGTAAAAATAAAGGACACACGAATTTTTACGTGGTATCAACAACCTTTGCAGGTTGTTACTAATCCACGAGGCCACGCCCAGAGAATGAAGTTTATTAGATAAGAATTATTCAAATTACAATCACCAATTGACTTATACAATCTTAAAGACTCCCTCTTTAAATTGTCGCAATCCCAGCAATTTGACACTTCCTATTAACACTTCCAAATGACTCAGAAACTTGAACTCCCTTCAACTTCTGGTCCGTGCACTAATCCTCCCGAAGAGTGACTCACACTACAAGCTTCTCCCGAAGCTCTTAAACAAGGTGTCCTTGAGAGTTTTACCTGCAAAACAGTTAACAAACATATGCAAGAAAAACAGAAAACAAAACAAAGAGCTCTAGGACAAAAGCTCTCTACACATGAAAATGGCACTTCAACAAAATATGAAATCAATCTCTGAAGTGATAACCTAATCGTCTAGGTCAGAAGCTTTTATAGAGAAACAAAAGCATAAATAAAGAATATTCACCATTGATTACTTGATGCACAAGATAATTCTAAATAAGGTAAATATCCACCTGTTTAGACAGAACCGGATTCTGCTGGAACCAAAAGATACCCAGACTTTCATAACCGAGACAAAAAGAATAAATGACAAGAATATTTCCAAGATAATTCCAGATTTATTCTATATACGGAAAGAGACATTTACAGCAGAAAATATTACACAATAAACAGGATTTAATCAATAAATACAATATTAATTTTGACTAAAACCAAAAATGCCAATAAACTAAAAATAGAAACAAATCCCTCAAAACCGGGATTTTACAAAAGTTATTAAAATTTCGGCAGCACAACATTTAAAAATTAGACCACAGCAAACAACAAATTTAACTACAGCAAATACAACATATAAGATAAGAACATACGCAATTTAGAAATAAAAAAAACATAACATACAATAATATTAATAATAGAATATATATTTTTAGTACATTTAAAATCTGATATTTTTATAACTACTTCATGTCTGTTTTTATTAATACTAATAATATAATATACAAAAATCATATATTATTAAAATAAATATTAAACACAAAAAAATATATTACACTTAGGGGCTTGGTGAGGGGCTAGTCCAGTGGTGCTCGACCAGAGGGGCTCAGTACCTAAACAAGAACATTTTACAACAAAAAAAACTAAATGAAAAAAAAAAAGCTAAAAACATACCTATGAAGAGGGGGCTCGAGGAGGGGCTCAGCCAGATGGGGAGGGGCTCGGCCAAAGGGGCTAGCCTCGGAGGTGTTCGGTCCCTAAAAAAACCATTTAACAAAAATTAGTTTTTTAAAAAATAAATGAAAAAAAATAAAAAATGCAAAAACAACCATACCTAATCGAAGAGGGGGCTCAGGGAGGGACTCTCGGAGGTGTTCGTGACAACGACTCAAAGGTGTGGCCCTCGGAGGTGCTCGGGGTGTGCGTGACCGACAGAAAGAGAGAGTTTTGTGAGTTCTATATGAGAGAATTGGTGATAAATATGAGAAATAGAAAGGGAAATTGGAAATCTGATAGAGAAAATAGAGAGAGAGAGAGAGAGAGAGAGAGAGAAAGAGAGTTAGGAAAATCTGAAAAAGGAAATGGGGAAGAAGAGAGGTGGGGTGGCGTTGTTAATATCGTAAAACTTTTGTCGGTGCATTTCGTTGCGCCGAGAAAATGTGTCTCTAAAACCCTACCACTACAAGAAAATGGGGTCTTTACCTACCAATTGCAAATGTAGGTAAAACTAGCCTAATGGTGGGTAATATGGTTTACCTACCAATATTGAATTTGTAGAGACTGGTAGGTAAAGGTTAGTGGGGAAAGAGTCTTTACCTACACTTATTAATACTGGTAGGTAAAAGAATCAGTGGACCCCACTAAGTTATAAATCATTTGATGAGTCATCAAATGACGTGTTTGATGACTTGTCATCCTACGTGTCTGCTGACATGGTTTCCATAATAGCATACACGTGGCATACGTCAATACTGCCACTTGGCATCTTATGGTTGTTCCACATGTCAAACAATAATTTGTTCACGTGTCGTTTGATAATTAGTACATATGTCATCATTTGATATAGAACATGTGGCATCATTTTATTAGTCAATGTGGCATCATTTTATTGGTCTATGTGGCACAATATTATTGGACCACGCGAGGTCATTTTATTAGCCCACATAGCATGATTTTATTGGTCTGTTACACAATTTATATTTTGGTCAAATTTAATGGTTATGTGTAGGTAAAAGATAATAACTGTTATTTATAAATGTTCTATATTATAAATAAACTAGAAGAAAACCAAACAATAATAAAATGTTTAATGCTAAAATTCTTTATAATGTTCAATACTAAAATAAATTATTTGACATTAATAATAAAATAAAATAAAATATTATAAAATATTCATTGCTTATAAAAGATGAGTGTTAAACTAATTACATTTTATAAAAAATATCAACAAGTGTATTCTTCACTTTGAGATTATTACTAGAGAGCATCCTTTTTCTCGAACTTGTGAATGTCGATGATGGCTTTGTGAGGTGAACACCGACGATGGTTGTAGGTGGGGTTCAGGTTAGCAACAATGGGAAAATATAATTAATCTCAACATAATAATTATCTCCAATTTAATCATCATAAGGATTTCATAAAATATGACTTATTATTATGGGCATTTATGACACTTGATATACTGGCATATATTAAAAAACAAATATATGAGTACATCAAGTACCATAATCACCAACATAAAATAAAATCATTTCTCAACATCACAGGCAAAACATAATACATAAAGACTCTAAATGTAATATCAATATCAGAAACAAAATAACCAAAACTTGCAGCATATCTAGATGGTGACTCACTCATTTGAAAAAGGAATTAAAAAAAAACATAAACTTAAAATATGTAGAATCATAGACACGTATGTTCTACAAATGAAAATGACATAGCAAAATTAGATTTCAAATATATGGAACAATGCCACAATATATTACCAAGAAGAATATCTATTTTATGGATATCTCTATTTTCTTTCTTAAATGTTCAAGTGCTAAAACTTGCAGAATATATAATGTAAGAACATGGGAATACAATCACTTTTGGACAAATAAAGAATCATAAAATACAGAGGCCCTCACAAACAAGAACTAAAGGAATACAATTTCTAAGAACATTACCCTATATCCTATCATTAGACGCACAATAAGTTTATAGTAAGAAAATATATAAGAGCTAGTTCTATAAGTCATGTATAGAAATTTTGAGCAAGTGAAGGAATTTATTGTATTTTATATAGATAATGCAGAAACTCAAAGTTCAAACACCATCAATAGACAATCATTTTCACAAACTTGGTAAACCAATCACCAACTTATAAGTAACAATGGCATAAATCCACATACTAACTAACAAACTAAAAATCAGACTATAGACATAGAACCAGACCCTACAGCCAAAGAGCAACACTAAATCTTAATACAAATATCAGAAAAAAATTACCAAACAAAATATACTAAAACATATCCTAGCTCAAAAGAGATCTCTCCATATATAGATGTTAAAACAGATTCCTTCCTCAAAACAGAACCAGAACCTACAAACAAAGAGAAATAAATATGTAGCTGGTGAAAGGTGTTAGAACCAGACCCTAAACTAACTAACAAACTAAAAATCAGATTATAGACAAAAAAACATGACAAATTAAGGTGTTAGAACTAGACCCTAAAATAACAAACAAACCAGAATCTGAACCCAGATTCACTCAAGCTAAATGACTAAGGTATTTTTCAATGAAATATTTACAAAAACAAGATTACAAATATTATTTATGCTTTAGAAAAACACTTGAAAAGTTGAGATTAATGCAAAACTTTTGAAATAGGGCAAAAATAAATAAATAGACTCAATGAACAATAAAACAAGCAAACTACTCAATTCTTGAACATCAAAGCAGAACACAAACTCCTCAAAGCATTCAACAATAATTACAATCTTTAACAAATCACATATTCTTCACAAAGACATCTCAGAACTGTCTCAAAAAATTAGAAAATAAAATAAAGCCTCGGGACAATTTTTCATCATAAATCCTTCAGACATATGAGAGCTGATAAACATAACAAGATAAAAAACAAAGTCTTCTACACTAACACAGTAAATATAGCACAAAGCCACCACTAAGACCCAGTAAACTTAATGACAAAATAAATCAATGAACATATAAAAAACATACTGAACAAACAAAAATTGCCTCAAAAATTACAAATCATCATCAATCCTTCAGAATTGGGTATTTTCATTAAATAAGATCATGAATATACCTCAACCAACAAACTACCAAGCCCGTGAGCGATCCGCCAATCCACTTCAATCTACTAACCGCAGTTGTAAACTACCACTGCAACAACACCATCTGTAAAACAAAAATATAAACAACAATGTCTCGAAGCAGATAACACAACAAAAAATGAAATCATTGGCCTTACAAATCAATACTGAAGAAGGTATAAACAATCATAACAAAAATAAGCAATGGACTTACAAATCAGACATGGTAGAGGCAGAGAACAATAGCAGCAGCAAAGAGCGGACAGGCGGGGAGCAAGGAGGCAGAGGTAGAGAGTAGGGAGGAAGCGAGTAAGCAATGAGGCAGAGGCAGAGTCGAGAGCAATCCAAAACCCTCAAGGCGCCAAGAAATCCAAAATCATCAAAGCCTCTAAAACAAATATTACTAAGTACACGGATTGTAACGCCCTGGATAGCCTAGACCATTACACTGTGTGTTTATAAAAGTGTTAGGCTTGCTAATCAAGTCATTTAATCAAAAATGTGTTGTTGAAACTATAGCGGAACTAGGGTTAAAATATTTTGGTCTTAAAAGTCACATTTCTTATAAATAACATTTCATGTTTGTACAGGATCCCAAAATAGTAGGTTTAAAACCATTTACAAAGATTCACAATTTAAGTACAAATTAGCCATACTAAGGCAAAATAGACAGTTCAGCGATCCCTGCCCTGATCCACTCCTCGACCAAAGCGACCGAACAACTGACTATGTACATTCAGCCTCGCAGCTCTCCCTCTCAGGACTGGTCTAACTTGTCTTTGCCTTTACCTGCACCACGTAGCACCCGTGAGCCAAGGCCCATCAAGAAAACACAACAACAGTGCATAAGCAATCAACAGTCAGTTCAATATCTCATATAGCATAAATATGTTCACAACCAGATCGTAATTGCACCGAAGGATCAAGAAAAGACAACGTTCACATGTCCTTATGGGAATTTTTCTTTTCGAAGGATGCCATTCGGGTTATGTAATGCACCAGCCACGTTTCAACGGTGTATGATTGAAAAGGGGATTGAAATTTTTATGGATGATTTTTCGGTATATGGGTCTTGTTTTGATACGTGTTTGACTAATTTGGAGATGGTGTTGAGAAGGTGTGAGGAGTCGCATTTGGTGCTTAATTGGGAAAAGTGCCACTTTATGGTTAATGAAGGAATTGTATTGGGGCACAAAATTTCTAAGAAAGGAATTGAAGTGGATCGGGCCAAGATTTCTATTATAGAGAATTTTCCACCTCCAATTTCAGTTAAGGGAGTGAGGAGTTTCTTGGGCCATGCGGGGTTTTATCGGAGATTTATCAAAGATTTCTCTAAGATCTCAAAGCCACTGTCTACCTTGTTGATGAATGGGGTTCCTTTTGATTTTAATGATGATTGTTTGACACTACAAGAAAAATTGGTTTTAGGGGCAACAATATCAGGGGCGACAGCTTGGCAGTCGCCCCTAATATTCTTACACGTCGCCCCTAATATATATCATTTTTGGCAGCTACTCTAAATATTAGGGGCGACATGTGTCGCCCCTAATATTCTGACAAAACGTCCCTGATAAGAATAATTTTGACACATGTTATAATATTAGGGGCGACACGTGTCGCCCCTAATATTTCCATTTTGACACATGTTCTAATATTAGGGGCGACATGTGTCGCCCCTAATGTTCTGACACATTGCCCCTGATAAGATTAATTTTGACACATGTTTTAATATTAGGGGCGACACATCGCCCCTAATATTCATACACATCGCCCCCAATATATATCATTTTTGGCAACACTGATAAGAATATTTTGCCACCTGTTCTAATATTAGGGGCGGCATGTGTCAGTTTTTTTGCCACCTGTTCTAGTATTAGGGGCGACATGTGTAATATTAGGGGCGACGCGTGTCGCCCCTAATACTGTTAGTATAACCTAGCCCAATCGTGCCTCTTCTCCTTCCCTCATTTCTCTGAAATTTTTCAACTGCCTCTTCCCTCTCCTCCTCTCCTTTTTCCCTCCTTCACTCACCATCATCATCCTTGCCTCCCATCCCCACCCTCACCGAAGACCCGCGGCGTGACCCACCCCCTCCGAAGACCCAGGCGCAGCGCGACCCACCCCCTCCGAAGACCCAGGCGCGGCGCGACCCATCCCCTCCGAAGACCCAGGCGCGACCCACCCTCTCCTTCACTCACCATCATCGTCCTTGCCTCCCAACCCCACCGAACCACCATCATTCTTCTCCCAACCCCAAGACCGAAGACCTCTCTGACTTCTCAAACGTAACCCGAAGACCCAGGCCGAACCTCTGGTTCAGACTCCCTCTCGGCTCCCTCGTGGCTCAGACTCCCTCTCGGCTCTCTCTCCAAACGGTCGGCCGCAGGTAAGCTTGTATATATTTTTTATATGTATGTATATATATAACCGGTTCATAATATTATATATAATATATGTATATGTATATGTATATATATATGTCTTGTAAAATATATAAATATGCCTCTGTTTTTTGTAATTTAATTTTGTTTAAATTTAATTTTTTGGGTTGATTTTGTGTAGAAATTGAAGGAGTATCTCTTGGAAATTTGGTCACTAGAGTATTTATAATTTTGTGGCATCAAGGTATTTATTTTTTAATTATGTTATTATTTTAACTAATATGTGAATGTGTGTACAAAGTAAGATGTGTTCAGTGATATATTTATATATGTGTATAAAATTATAGCATGTGTTAGTATTTAAATTTGATTAATAATATGTACATTGTCAATGTTCTGGAAATTTTCTGAGTGTTTTTTGTATGGTTTTAAATTTTTGGGATATGTTATAATAGAGATGTTATGCTGTCGAAATTTTGATAGAGTTAGATGACTAAATAAATAATAATATAATAAATAAAACATTGAATACTTAGAATTGACAAAATAAATTAAAACATTAGATAAATAATTTAATTTAATATTAATAATTTAATAATTTTAAAATAAAGTGAAAAATTATAATTTAATATTAACAAATTTAGTAATTTAAAAATAAATTAAATAATTAGATATATAATTTAAAAATAAATTAAATAATTAGATAAATAATTTCAAAATAAATTACAAAATTATAATTTAATTTAATATTAACAAATTTAGTAATTTAAAAATAAATTAAAAGTTAGATAAATAATTTCAAAATAAATTACAAAATTTTAATTTAATTTAATTTAATATTAACAAATTTAGTAATTAAAAAATAAATTAAAAAATTAGATAAATAATTTCAAAATAAATTAAAATTTTAGATAAATGAATTAAAAAATTATAATTTTATTTAATATTAACAAATTTAGTAATTGAAAAATAAATTAAATAATTAGATAAATAATTTCAAAATAAATTAAAAGTTAGATAAATAATTTCAAAATAAATTACAAAATTATAATTTAATATTAACAAATTTAGTAATTTAAAAATAAATTAAAAGTTAGATAAAAAATTTCAAAATAAATTACAAAATTTTAATTTAATTTAATATTAACAAAATTTAGTAATTAAAAATTAGATAAATAATTTCAAAATAAATTACAAAATTATAATTTAATATCATAAGATTTTATAAGACATCATAAAACATCTAGTGTTAAAAAATACTTCTTTTTTTGTTGCTTTTCTTTGGTGATAAAATTTGATCACCAAAGATTGGATAGAAGTTTTATATATTATCACTTAGTGATAATGTTTTCTTAATTATTTTCAATCACGAAAAGCCTTAGACCCGTTCGGTGAAGCTGAGTCAGTAAGAACTCTTAAATATGCTTCACCGAATTATCCAGGACGGTATGTGTCCGCATGGATAGTTTGGATTTGTTGTGTACCTATAATTTGATCTAGTACTCATTTTATTGTTTCGTTAATAGAGATTTCAATATGTGTCTCCTTATTTGTTCTCGTAAGTGGGCCACTTAATTTTAGTCTGCCCACTTATGAGAACTATAGGGAGGAGCTGCCGAAATTTTTACATAAACGAAACAATTTTAAGAGTGTAGATTAAATTATATGTATACTACAAATCTGAATGGGATAGGTTCTTTACCCTTATAGAAGTGGAGTGAAAAGGTGGATTAGGGCGCACACACACATAGACAATAATTTTTAATTATTGTTTATTCTTGTATCGTAGATGCCGATCGATAAGAGTTGGACGACATTGAGGAATCGTAACTGTGATGCTTATTGGAACGGTCTCCAAGCCTTCTTGAGAATGGCAAAAGAACACGTAGACTGTGACGGGAGAATTTTATGCCTGTGTGTGAGGTGCCTGAATGTTAAACTACAAACTATAGATACAGTGGAGGCTCATGTCTTTGACAAGGGTTTTCAACAGAATTATCAAAAGTGGGTTTACCACGATGAGGTGGAAGCTAGTATCGCCAATGAGGTAGTTGAGGATAATGAAGATGTAGACGAGATGGTTGACGTCGTTGATGATTTCCTCTTACCGACAAATGCAGAGGAAGCAGATGGTGTGTCTGGCAGTCGAATGGGACAATATTATGACGAGTTATTCGACGAGATTGAAGCTGAGTTGTATCCAGGTTGTGATTGGATATCATCCTTAAACTTTTTGGCGAAGTTGATGCATTTGAAAGTTAGGGGGAAGTGGCCAAATAACTCTTTCGATGAATTGTTGAAGTTATTAAAATTTGCATTTCCGAAAGATAATAAAATTCCCCCAACACACTACGAGGCGAAAAAAAAGCTGAGTAAGTTAAGGTTGGGATATCAATCAAACATGTGTGTAAATATGATTGTTCCTTATTTTATAATGAGCATGCAAGCAAAGATTCATGTCATGTGTGTGGGAGTAGCCGATGGGTCAATGAAAAGAAGAAGGGGAAAAAGGTTCCACACAAGGTGATGCGTTACTTTCCGTTGACTCCTAGATTAAAGAGAATGTATAGTTCAAGACATACTGCTAATGACATGTTATGGCATCATACTGCGAGATCAATAGAAGATGGGGTGATGCGTCATCCAGTTGACGGGTCTGCATGGAAAGACTTTGACACCACCCATCCTGATTTTGCAAAAGATCCTAGAAATGTTCGTCTAGGCTTGGCTGCTGATGGGTTTAATCCTTTTGGAAACATGAGCTTATCACACAGCATGTGGCCTGTGATTTTGACGAACTATAATCTCCCCCCTTGGCGATGCATGAAGGAAGAGTATTTTATGCTAACTCTGCTTATTCCTAGGCCAAAATCACCGGGTAAAGACACGGATGTATTTCTAAGTCCCTTGGTGGATGAGTTAAAACAATTGTGGATTAACGGGGTCGACACAAGAGATGGCACAAGGAATGAATTGTTCAAGATGCGTGCAGCCCTTCTGTGGACAATTAACGATTTCCCTGCTCGCAGTAGCTTTTCTGGTTGGAGCGGGCAAGGGTATAAAGCATGTCCAACGTGCAATGAAGACACCACTTCCATTCGAGTGATTGGTAAGACATCGTATGTCGGTCATAGGTGATTCTTGAGGAGTAATCATAAGTATAGAAGGGACAAGGAATTTGATGGCAAAGTTGAGAAAAGAAATCCTCCACAACAGTTTGCTTGTCAACAAGTTTTAAATCAAGTCAATGCTTTACCGCTTCAAGTGTCTGGTAAACATGACAAATTTGGGGGGGTGAAGCGCAAGCGAGATGCAGGGGAAAGTAATTGGAGGAAAAAAAGTATTTTATATGAACTTGATTACTGGAGTTCAAATCAGTTAAAACACAACCTAGATGTGATGCATGTTGAGAAGAATGTGTGCGACAGTCTCCTTGGGACTTTGTTAGATAATGATAAATCTAAGGACACCACTAACGCAAGACATGATTTAAAGAATATGGGGGTTAGGAAATCGTTGTTGATTTACGAGGATGCCAATAAAAGGTTAATGAAACCGCATGCTCCATACGTGTTCACTTTTGAACAGAGGCGAGGTTTTTGTTCTAATCTAAAGAAAAAAGTCACAGACAATGACTCAAACATTGTTGGGTTGAAGTCCCATGATTGTCATGTGATAATGCAACGATTACTTGCAATAGGTGTTCGCAAGTTTTTACCAGAATCTATATCCACTACCATCACTGAATTGTGTAATTTCTTCAAACAATTGTGCTCTAGGACACTGAACGTTTCTGATATGGAGAAAGCTAATGATGACTTGATTGTTATTTTATGCAAGATGGAGTTGATTTTCCCTCCAGCATTCTTTGACATAATGATCCATCTAGTTTTGTACTTGCCTGATGAAGCAATATTGGGAGGACCTGTATTTATGAGGTGGATGTATCCTTTTGAAAGATACATGAAAAAATTTAAAAACTATGTCAGGAATAAAGCTCGTCCTGAAGGATCTATTACAGAAGGATATGTTGCAGATGAGGCTTTGACATTTTGTTCAATGTATTTCAAAGGTGTGGAAACAAAATTTAATCAGCCTGATCGTAATGAAGATGCACCGTATGTGAATCGACACCTCACAGTGTTTGAATCTCAATGTCGTCCTCTTAGTAAGGGAATTCCCGTGCCCCTCGATGAAAATACTCGGAATAAAGCTGAGTGGTTCATATTGGATAATTCTCCAGAAACTGAAGTGTATTTAGAGTAAGTACAAAATTAATATTTATTTTATCCTTTGTTCAATCTACTCCTTAATTAACAATATTGACATTGTTAATTAATTAACAGGGAACACCTAACTGAGGTGCAACAAAGAGATCTGGCTGCCAATCATAAATTGATACATAAGAAAGAGTTTCGTTCATGGTTTCATAAGAAGGTAACTTGTACTTAGCAAATTGCATACTGCAAATTACATTCTCATTCTAATATATTTCTTTATTATTAGATATATGACTTGCACCAGCTTGGGTCACTAGAGCATGCTGATGAATTACTAGCTTTAGCATCTGGGTTAGATCTATTGGCTTACTCCTACCAAGCATGTATAGTGAACAAAGTTCGATTTGTTTCATACAATCGAGATCAGAATCGAATTACACAAAATAGTGGAGTGTGTGTTGCTGGAACAGAAGATTTTAACTATTATGGGCAACTTGAAGAAATACTCCAGCTGTCTTTTAGTGGTTCTTATTCAGTGGTATTATTTCGATGTAAATGGTTCAATACAGATCCAAAAAAAAAAAAGAAAACCATCACTGTAAATAATATTACTTGTATCAACGTCAGCGGTGAATGGTATAAAGATGAACCATTCATACTAGCTAGTCAAGCAAAACAGGTATTCTACATCGATGATCTCGTTAGAGGACGAGATTGGAAAGTTGTCCAAGAAGTGAATCATCGGCAAGTTTGGAACTTTCCAGATGCTTCAGATATGATTGCTGATGTTGATGTTGTACATGACACCAACTCATCGATTTTTGTTTTGACTATGGATCTCAGAGAGTTAGTTGTTCAGCAATCTGATGTACCAGCGACTCAAGTCAACACGGCACATCGACCTTCTTTAGTTGTTCAAGAAGATGATGGATTTATTAATGACAATGAAGATGATATGGCAGACAGTGTAGAAGAAGAAGAAGATGAGGATGAATTAATTGTCGACCTTAGTGATGATAATACAGATGATGTGTGCCCGATAAATGTTGATGTAATTAGTGAGGATAGTGACTATTCTACTTAGTTTTGTATCTAGTGTTCAATGTATTATACATATTGAGAAATAAAAAGTTCGTTTCCAAATAGCATGTTTCAAATTACCTAATCAATTGAAATAATACTCAATAAAATAATTATAAATAATAATTAAATATTAAAATAGATAGGTTAAATTATTGTCGTGTTAGTAGATGTCAGCAGATATGGCTAGAGCTCACGGTGGAGATGCTGGCGGTGACCCTCCACCGGATCCTACTAGGATCCCGACTACATGTGAGTCAAGTAATTTTTTTGTTATTTTATTTACTCACATATGTTTATCATGTATATACTAATATTCTATGTATTATTAATAAAAAAAAATACAGGAATCCCAACTAAGAAAAAAGGTCGTGGCGCAGCTATTGGAAAAGATTTAGATGAGAGGCGGCGTAAAAATGGAAAACCACTGGAAGTAACGTTTTGCCCGCGAATGTACAAGGTTGTTGGGGGCGAGCACACTGCTTTTGTCCGCCTCGTGGGAACCCAAATTAAAACGAAAGTTCCCGGATATTACGATTCATGGGAATTAGTGCCTAAACAATACAAGGATCAGGTCCTTGGCATAATTCAGGTAAAAATAGTATTAAATATATTTTTTAAAAAAATTTCTTTAATATAGTACATATATTATTAATATGTTTAATTTTCAATTTAGTACTATTATCAAATAGCGGGCCGCGAGGTTTTCTTAAAGTGTTTAGATGGTATCGATCGAGAGATGAAAGACCGATACCGTAATAGGAAAACACTAAGACACGAACACTTTGAGAAACACTACAATGGACCGGAGGATTGAGATACGGTTCTAAACAACCCAACCAATGATGTTAACAAGGAGGAGTGGAAGCAGATCTATCAGTTATTTACAAGTCCACAATTTATTGCGCGCTCCGTAAAGAATAAGGAAAATCGGAAGAAACAAAAGTATTCTACAACGCAGGGTACAAAATCGCTGGCAGCCATCCGTTTTGAAAAAGTAAGTAAAAGATAAAATTTTATCAAAATTATGTTCTTTTAAATTATATGTTCTCTAACATTTGGGTTATATTTTTTAGACGAACCCGGACCTTATTGAGTCATGGAAGGATTATCATTGGAAGAAAGCAACAAATGATTTCGTGAACGATGATGCTCGCCAAGATTATGTAAGTTTGAATTATATTTTTTAATATTAATAGAGTTATATTTAATGTTAGTGTCTAACATTTTTTGAAAACAGGAAAAACTGAAGGCTGATTTTGAGTTACAAACTTAGCAAACATCCATTGATGCTTCTAATAATGATAGTCCGTCATCAGTTGATCAGGTAGAGGTGCTACAAAAAGTATTAGGCCAAAGGCATGGACATGAGCGAGGAGTGGGCCGCAAATTGAAGGGGTCGGGGTCGGGGTCGAGGTCGAGGTCGGGGTCATCATCTACCCAACACTCTCACTTCAGCGAGTCTCAAGTTCCTCCTCATCATTCAAGAGAATATATAGAAAAATTGGAGAATAATCTACAGAAATTGACTGATCAAGTTAATTTCTTATCTCAACTTTTTGTACCTTCATTTCGTCCACCAAACGTTCAAATGGTGCCTGTGCCTGACAGTGACAATATTTCTAGGGCTTCGTCTTCTCAACCTCCAGCTCCAACTCATCCTTCCATGTACGGGCCAGCGTCGTCTCAACATATGGTACCTCCATATATGTACGGAGCAACACCTTATCCGTGGCCGATTCCACCGTCCTCCCAGCCGTCGTATCCCTACATGTATGGAGCTGGATCGTCCACATTACCTCCCCAATATCCTTGGTCGATGCCTCCACCGCAGCAATCACAACCACAGCCACCGCAACAACCACAACAAGAAGACAATAGGGAGGAGGACGAGGCAGATGATTTAGAAGACTAGGTTTATTTTATTATTAATTATTGTTAAATTTTATGAACGATATGAATATTTGCTATGTTAATGTATTATGAATATGTACAATTTTTATTTTAATAAACTAATTTGAATATTTAATAAAATATTTTTATTTTTAATATATTTGTTTTCAATTATTTAAATTTTAAATAATAATTTCGATAAATAATTAATTAAAATTGTATTTAATTAATTAATTTTATTATTTTTTTATAAATAAAATAGTATTAGGGGCGACATTGTCGCCCCTGATAATATGCCACGTGTAACCATTTGGGGCGACATAGTATAGTATTAGGGGCGACTAATGGAGTATCAGGGGCGACATATCTACAAAATTCTTCAAAATTTTCAAATTTTTTAGGCGACATTTCATGTTTTAGGGGCGACCCTTTGAGTCGCCCCTAATGTTCCCTTTAAGGACATTTTTTCACGGGCGACTAATCAGGGGCGACTTTTCGGGTTATTAGGGGCGACATGCGTCGCCCCTAAAACTCATTTTTGTTGTAGTGTGATTTATTTCAAGACTCTCAAGGAGAAGCTCATTTTAGCGCCGATAGTATGTACACCTAATTGGGACCTTCCATTTGAGCTTATGTGCGATGCTAGTGATTATGCGGTTGGAGCGGTTCTTGGGCAGCGAGTGGACAAGGTATTTCGAACCATATACTATGCTAGTCGAACTTTAAATGATGGTCAACTAAATTATGCAACAACAGAAAAAGAACTTCTAGCCATAGTTTATGCTTTCGATAAGTTCCGTCCATATTTGATCGGAAATAAGGTGGTAGTCTACATGGATCATTTGGCAATAAAGTATCTTATGACTAAGAAAGACTCCAAGCCTCGTCTTATTCGGTGGTTTTTGTTATTACAAGAATTTGATGTCGAAATTAAGGATAAGAAAGGTACTGAGAATTTGGTGGCTGATCATTTGTCTCGTTTAGAGGTTGGGGAAAATTCTCTTAATAAAGAAGTTCAGATTAATGATGCTTTTCCGGATGAGCAGTTGTTCGAAGTGAATATTGGCAAGGAGGTTCCATGGTTTGCAGATTATGTTAATTATTTGGCTGCTAAGGTTATACCCCCTGAGATGACAAGGCAACAATTAAAGAAATTTTATTCGGAGGTGAAGCGTTATTATTGGGAGGAGCCTATTCTGTATAAGCATTGCCTAGATCAAGTTATTTGAAGATGTGTGCCCGAAGAGGAGGTGTTGTCAATCTTAACTCACTGTCATAGTTTGCATTGTGGCGGTCATTTTGGCGGAACAAGAACAGCTGCGAAGGTTTTGCAAAGTGGGTTTTATCGGCCTACCTTATTTAAGGATGCTAATGATTTTGTCAAAAGTTGTGACCGTTGTCAATGGACTGGGAACATATCAAGAAAAGATCAGATGCCGATGACTGGTATTTTGGAAGTTGAGTTATTTGATGTATGGGGGATAGACTTTATTGGACCTTTCCCATCATCGTATAATAACAAATATATTTTGCTTGCGGTGGATTATGTTTCTAAATAGATAGAAGCCGCAGCAACTCCTACTTGTGATGGGAAGGAAGTTATTAAGTTCCTTCATAAAAATATCTTTACTCGATTTGGTACTCCAAGAGCTATTATTAGTGATCGGGGAAGTCATTTTTGCAATAAGTGGTTCACTGCTCTTTATGCTCGCTATGGTGTTCACCATCGAAAGGCATTATTCTACCACCCAATTGCAAATGGCCAAGCTGAAGTGTCGAATAGAGAAATAAAAGGTATCTTGGAAAAGACAGTAAATACTTCGAGGAAGGATTGGGCGAAGAAGCTCGATGATTCACTTTGGGCTTATAGCACGGCATTTAAAACTCCGATTAGTATGTCACCATATCGATTGGTGTTTGGTAAGGCTTGTCATCTACCGGTGGAACTGGAGCATAGAGCTTATTGGAGTTAAATGAACTTGAGGAATTCCGAAATGAAGCCTATGAGAATGTGAAGATATATAAGGAGAAATCGAAGGCTTTTCATGATAAGAGAATATTAAGGAAGGATTTTCAACCAAGGGATAAAGTTTTGCTCTTTAATTCTAGGCTTAAACTATTTCCTGGTAAATTGAAGTCACGATGGTCTGGACCGTACACGGTAGTCTTCTCACTTCCTTATGGAGCAATACAAGTTCATAGTGAAAAGACGGGAGATTTTAAGGTGAACGGACAGAGATTAAAGCATTACTTGGAGGGTCCGGTGGAGACATGTAGGTATGTGGTCGAGTTGGAGCTGATTTGATCCGAAACTAAAGCAGCATCCGGCTAAATGACGTTAACGACAGCGCTCTTAGGAGACATTCCTATGTTTATTTTTAATTTCTAGTTCAGTTAGTTTGTAAAAAGTATGAACAATTTTTTAGTTGAGGTTGGACTTATTATTTTTTTTAGTTTTTAGTATTTTTGAATGTAATAGAACCGTGGAAATCGTGAAAACTATAAAAAAAATTTAAAAATAAAAAAAGAATGAAGATTTTGCAGTCTGGAGAGAGGGCTGCGGCGCATGCAACAAGAGTCGCAACCCTTGACGAAAAACAGAGAAGGAGGCTCGGCTTAGAGGAAGCGTTGCGGCGCATATGGGAAGGGCCGCGGCGCCTAGAAATTCCCAGAAATTTTTTTTATGAGGCGCGCCGCAGCGCTTGGAGGAGCACGCCGCGGCGCGTATGCGGGTCCAAGCCTTAAAGGGGGTTTCCCTCTTCCATTTTAGCCATTCTCTCCATTTTGAAAAAAATATACAACACATTTCCTTCATTTTCTCTCTAAATTCCTTTCTTTACCCAGAAATTTCTTCTCAATCTCCCTTTTATATCATTACTTGGTGCAATTGAAGGGTGCAAGTGGAATTTATCATTATCAAGTAAGTGTTTCTCTAATTCGTTCAAGTTTTGTTGGTGATTTCTTTATATAGAGGGCATTGTGAAGGGATTTTGATTGAAGAGTATAGTGGGGATAGTGAAGTATTGTAGTGAGTTGGTTTGCTTTATTTGAGAAACATTTGGAATTTGGGGAATATTGATAAAACAGGGGAGGTTCTGTCCAATTTATTGTAGCATATTATGGGGCCTAAGAGAAATCCTTCTAGGGCATCATCTTCTAGGAACACCAATAGACCATCTTCTTCTAGGCCATCCACTTCTAAGGAACCCGAACCACCCCCAGAATATGATGTTACAAAATTCGTAAGTAAGGCCGCTTTTGAGCGCTATACAAAGATACGTAAGAGGAAGGTAATAAGTGAGCGGGGTTTTGAGTATACGGAATCACCATGTGAACTCTCGACTTATGAAGAAATTAGGGGGGAAATTCAAAGAAGGGGTTGGGCTATGTTTGCTTCAGAGGATGTTAGTCATGCAAACTTTTCAATGGTGTTAGAATTTTATGCAAATTATGTTGTAATGACCCAACTACTCTAGACTTTGGACCATTAACGAAAACTATACATAGACCCTAATCTTTAATAGAATTTACAAGTGAAAAAGATCATACTTTATTAAAAACTTGTAAAAACCAATGTTAAAACTTACATAACTCAAAGCAGGATATGGGATCCCATTGTTTTAAAAAGAAAACATATCTTAATTGAAATGAAAAGAGATTACATAAATAGGTGCGGAAAAATTACACATAAACCATAAATAAAATACTACATCCTCGAAATCGAACTCTCGACTCCTTGAATCCATTCATCACCGATACACATTCTCCCAAGCATCCACGAATCATTCCCGCCACTATAGCTATTTTCCTGCACATATAAACAAAAAGGAATGAGCCTAATGCCCAGCAAGGAAAATCTACCACATAGTTCATATACATAAATTTCATAAAAAACATGTAAATATAACATAACACTTATATCATACACATACTATAATGGCCATTATTACTTGGGTTCCCATAGACTAAACAAGTCATATGCCCATTAGATTAGTGGGGTCCTACTAGCTAAGTAGGTCATATGCCCATAATCTGTTTGGGGCTTGTTAGTCATATGGGTCATATGCCCAAGCCTACATACATACATATCATAACACATTTCATAACATAAAAACATAAGATAACATAAGTATATAACATATAGATTCTATCCTATTTTCCTTACCAAAATACCGGGATAAGATGACAGAGGTGGGACTTTGGAACACTCCTAAGAAACATTTGAAAAAGAGTGAGTATAGAGAAGAAGAGAAATGAAAGGAATGGAAGGACTAAACCATTGAGAAAAATACTTACCAAAAACTTATGTGCGAGATCTTAGATTTCCTAACCAAAATAAGAATAAGGTTAGAATAAGTAGAAGACTATGAGAACTTTTGAAGAAAAAGTACAGAAACGAACTAGAGTTTGGGTTACCTTGAAGACTTGTAAGACCAATCTAAACCTTGAACCGAAATACCATAAATCCTTACTTTCCCAAGTGTTTGATAAGCTTATGATGATCAAGCTTATGATTTCCCCACCCAAGTGTTTACACTCTCACACTCACCTAGCAACTTGCAGCCTCTGAACTTAGAGCAAAAGATGAATAATGGATGGGTACTAGGTCTTATTTATAGAGTTTAGGAATGAAAGGATCTTAATTTAACTTGAATAAAAATAATGGCTTTTTAGGTGAAAATAATTTGAATAATCATTCAGCAGAGGCTGAAGACTCGTTCAAAAAGGTGCTAGACTTATCAAAAGGTTGAATGGTTGAATGGAAAACGAATTCAAAAGCATTCAAAATATGCTGAAGGAGGCGATATATCGCCCCCTATAGGCGATATATCGCCTGGACCATTATGCCCGAGGCAAACGTGCATCGTTTCGTGTTTTCCGTATCTACGTGCTGCGATATATCGCCCCCTAATGCTGCGACATATCGGCATTCGCTGATTATTTAAACACGAAATTACACATTTTTAGCTTAATTCAAATTGAGTAAACAGCCTTGACTAAGCCCTTAAACGTATTCAAAGTTGTTGACTGACCTTAGAGCATTCAAACTTTACCCTTATTAAATTTAATCCTTAAAATACTTAATCCTTAATCACCCATACATAACATGTGCTTAAAATCCTATTGGTTCGTATCTAAACCTTATAGTATAATAAATATTGTCCTTAATATCAGTCATATTAATCAAACCTTAGGTTAACATTAATATTCTTAAATTATAGGTTAAACTTAGAAAATCTATAAGTACTACTATGAGTGTCCAAATAAATCCCGGTCTGAACCAAAAATCCACAGTCATAAAGATAATACTATAATTACTATAATACTACTATCTAACTAGCTAAGTAAAGTTCTTGGACTCTACATATGTGGAGATGAAGAATACAGAAGTATTTGTTCGAGGGGTTCAAGTTCCGGTTGGTATAGACACTATTGTTGTATTGTATGATATGCCAACGTATGAAGGGGAGGAGGATGAATATCATCAATGGGCTCATGGGGATGATATTAATTGGGTTGAGGTGGCTGAAACTTTAAGTATTCCGGGAGCCCGGTTTATAGTTGTTGGTGGTGTTCCTAAATATCTTTGGCGCTATTAATTGAATCATGTGGCCCAGGCTTGGGTGCACTTTATGAGTGCAAGGCTAATGCCGACTACTCATATGTCAGACATCAACAATGAGAGGTTGTTGTTGGTTTATGCCATTATGACTGGCATGACAATTGATGTAGGCCGAGTTGTTAGGAAGAGTATAAAGGATATCAGTATGTTAACCACTACGGGAGGATTAGGTCATGGTTCCTTAATCACAGATTTATGTCGAACATATGGAGTGGTTATGTTTGGAAGTGATGTCGTTCGGAAACCCATGTCGGCAATTTCTAAGAATAGGGTGATGGGTTATGAACTACCTTCCTTAGAAGCACCACCACCTCGGCAGCGTGCCGTTGATAAAAGACCCCGATTAGATGAAGTTGACGAAGAGGATAATGAAGCTGATATGGAGGGTACAATTCCGGAGGAGCATGCGCAAGAAGTACCGGTTGTACAGCCGCCTGTTCAACCTGCAGCTGGTACTTTTGATCCTTATATGCAGCTAATGCAGAATCAATTCCAGTATTTGGTTCAACAGAACAATTATCAGATTGCGCAGCATCAGCATATGTAGCAATACTTGGCGCAGCAAAGTGAGTATCAAATTGCTCATGTGGACCAACTAAATGCATTGGTAAATCGGTGGTCTCTCCGGAACGATGAAGATGTGGCTCCATTTCCTTTACCATCTCAATTTGTCCCGTATCAACCGCCGCCGCCGCCTCCACCATTTTAAATGTCTATGGTAAGTTTCTTTTCATCTACTTTTGTTTTATTTTATTTTGTTTTCAAAAGAAAAAAAAAATACAACAACATATCAAACATTGGGGACAATGTTTAGGATAAGTTTGGGGGAAGAGATTTATTGTTGTTTGTCGTGTCTGTGTTGTTTTGGTTTCTGTGTTGTTTTGTTTTGGTTTTAGTTGTTTAGTTGTGTTAGTCGTGTTTTGTTTAGGGTGTGAGTTGAATCAAGTTACCAATGATTAGCCAATGATAATATGATTGAGTGATGAACTGTGTAAGTTGAATGGGAATAAAACTAAAAAAAATCCGTGTGCTTGGTTGAATATTTTGTTCTATTTTTCTTAAACACTTAAATAATTGAGAGCTTAATCATGATTTTGATAAATTGTATGTGATGGAATAAAATTTATGCTTGCTAAGTTTGAAATAGGAAGGGAAGGTTGGATTGGTTTATCCTAGAACTTGTTTGCTTGCTTTTTGAGGCGAAATCTTAGATCATGCATGCTTAGAAAAATGATTTAGGCAACTTTTTATTGGACCGTTTGAGCCTTTCAAGCCAACCTTGATATGTTTAATCCTTAGTTACCCATTGTTGAGCCTAAATTGACCTTTTATTGATTGACATTTTCTTTGAGCTAATACATTGAAAACCTAACTATTATTTTGTCTTTCCCTTGTGTGTACCATGAACATATGAATGATAATTGGGATTGATTTGTAATGGGGGGGTTATGTATGACAAGTTGTGTCAACAATGGAGAAAATACATTTTGAGAGAAAAAAGAGAAAAAAAAAAATTTCAAAGATGAGATAACATTACACTCCAAATTGTATTATCAAGGAATAAGTTTGGGGGAGTGTAATGTTATATATATGAAAAGAAAAAAAAAAGAGAAGAAAATTTTTGTTTATGCAATTTCTCTCAAAATGTTAAGATATTGGGAACAGTGGGATTGGACTTGTGATTTGTATTCAATGTAGAGTTGGTTGGTTAGTGTTCATGGTATATGTTGAGCTTAAATGACTTTCTCATCCACCTTTGCCTAAGCCATTCAGTTATAAGCTTGAAAAGACCTATTGATTTCTGAGCATGTTTTGTCTACATTAGTGGAGATTAGCAAGTATAGCAAGCTTATGAGATATTATTTGGTTGTTTGATTGGAATGGAAACTCAGTGAGCATAAAGGAATTCAATTACATATTATTTGTTAATCATGATTTTGAGAGCTGTTATTTTTGTTGTTTAAGTGAATGGAATGAATGTTTCAACTGAAATTCTGGATTACAAGTTGAGTTCCTTGAAGATTATATAAGTGAGTTATTTGTCATAGGTTGAGGCTTAGTATTGTTGTTGGCTTGATTTAAAAATGTGTGTGTGTGTGTGTTTTTGTTATTCGTTGAGTTGTTTGTTTTGGTTTACTCGAGGACGAGTAAAAGTCAAGTTTGGGGGAATTTGATGAGTTTGTTTTTAGCATAGTTTTAACATGTGTTTAGGGTAAGTTTGAGTCATTTTGGTGGAGTGTTATGCGGTACTATGCTTGTTTTGGTATGTTTGCAGGAAATAGGAGAAGAAAACGTGAAGTTTGGGAAATGACTGAAAAATCAGCTTTAATTGGGAAATTTATGCTAAATGTTGACAAAAAGGAGGTTGAAGACTCATTTGTGGAGATAATTGTTCGATTTGGAGTTTGGAATCAAGTTTTTGGAAGAATTAGAGGGGTCGCGGCGCTTGAATGAAGAGCTGCGGCGCAAGGGAGAAGCAGAGAAGGCTAGTTTTCTGGATTTTTGAAGGGTCGCGGCGCCTGAGGGGAGCGCCGCGGCGCTCGCTGAAGTCAGAGAAGGGGGCTGCGCTATATCATAGAGGCACGCCGCGGCGCTTGGATGCTAGGGCCGCGGCGCGTGTGGCTGAACGTGGACTGCAAAAGTGGCAAAAATTGTTAGATATTTTAGGTTTTTTTTTTTAAATACGTTTTAAGAGTTAATTAGGGAAATTTCTATTCATTATTGGAGGTGTAGAGAAGTCATTAGAGGCAGAGGAGAACATTGAAGACCTAGAGTTTGATTTCTTATTGTTATCCAGATTTCCGGATAGCGTTTAGATTGATGACCTCAGGGAAGCAGAATTATCGATGTCTTTCACGATAGGTGACCAGAGCTCGCGGATATACAGAAAGGCTTCACCTCTCCCGCTTGGTGTCCGGATTACTCTTCCAAGCAAACACAATACGGAAACTCGTCAACTCTCCCGGACTCCCGAAGGGGTATCCTTCGGGGAAGCTCCTTCCAGGAGAAGCTCTTCGAGTGGTCTCCGCGGAAGCAGTTCCGTGCCTCGCACGGAACAAAGCCAAACGGTCGAGTCCTGGAGGAGGCATATTTGGAACGATATCCGCCTGACACAGGATCCCGCCTGACACGCCCGTCAGATCAAAGCCGCACACATCCCAGCACGCCTAAGGGTACCTTTTCGCCTACTGTTCCGCTGACAACTTGGAAAAGACGGCTGACTTTGTGTGTTCCCCATACTTTCACGTAAATATACCCACATAGAGTCTTGTAGCCATGCCACTACAGTAATTGTATCCCTATTTATGGCTGGTGTAATTAAGACTCATGTACGTAGAGAAAAACCCTAATCCAAAACCCTAGCTATAAAGACCCCTTCATTTTACAAGAAGGGGGACGAACAAATCATATAGCAAAAACTCTACTAAAATCTCTCTAGCTTCATCTTCTTCAAGAGAACCCGAGAGAAACACTGTGAGTGTGTGAAGCTCTTGTGCACCAGCCATCTTACTGTAATCTTTTCCAAGTATAATAACATCGACTCGTGGACTAGGGCTTGTTAACGCCTGAACCACGTAAAAACGCTGTTTGTTTAGTTATATTTCAGCATTACTACAGTTCTTATCTTTTTATTATTCCGTTAGTTAATCGTTTCCGAAAAACTCGGTAAACATTTTGGTGCTTTCATTGAGAGCTGTAGGAAGTTGTTAGTCAGCTCTTTGTCTATGTACGTTTTTTGTATTCACTTCGTACTAAAGAGATGGTGACTACGAGAAAATCCGCTGTTGACAAAAATGCTACGGTCAACCCCGATACCGTGATGGAAGATGTGGTGCAAAGCGAACCCTTAGACTACCAAGGTGAAGACCCGACATCCCGCCAGGATCAGGTCAGTACCGAAGATACAACATACTTAGAAGACGAAGAAGAGTATGTCCAAGACGGTTATTACAAGGACGGCTGCTACTATGAGAAGGACCCAGAACTGGTCCAAGTAGCCGAAGAACTGGTGGCCACTAAGGCCAAGCTTGCTGAGCAGGAGCGCGTCTCCGAAAGAATGCAACGCATGATGGAACGCCTCCAAAGTAAGTTCGGAGATCTAGGCGACTCGGACGAGGATGCCTCTGTTCGAGGTGGTGCTGATGCCCCCATGCCGGATCCAGCCGCTGCTGGACCATCCAAAGCCGCCCCTAACAAGGGCAAAGAAAAAGTTGGAGAGCCTGTGCGCGCTGACGCCCCTGCACCTCCTAAAGGCGTGAATCACCAGGCCGACTGCCCCCCCCCCCCGCGCGCAGAAGGTCTCTGGCGCTCCTAAGCCCAGACGTCCTTCAGCCCCAAGGGGGCACTCTTTGCCTAAAGGGCCCGGTGCTAAGGCACCCAGGCCTAGGGGAAGGAACAACCGCCCCAGTGATTCCGTCAATCAGGACAGTCGGGCTGCAAACTCGCACTCCGAAGATAGCTGGTCCACGGTGGACCTAAGAAGAAGGTTGGAGGCCAAGTATGAAAAGGCCAAAGGGGAAAAGGCCCGGCCTCGCGGAGATGACCTCCAAAATCATATTAATGACAAGCTCCGGGGACGTGACCTCCCGGAAAGTGATACGAAGAGGCTCGAGGAACAGATTGCTGCCTTGACCAAGCTGGTCCGGAAGCAAAGTGGGGCCCTGTCAGATTCTGAGGAGGAAGACCCGGAACCATGTATTAGGAGGATCGCGGAAACGTCCCTCCCGGATAACTTCAAAATGCCTCACATAGAATTATATGATGGGAGGACAGACCCGCGTACCCACCTAGCTAAATACAATAAAATGATGCAAGTGGCGCGTGTCATTGAGGACGCCAAATGCATGTGCTTCTCACTCACCCTTACCAAGTCCGCGGAGGACTGGTGGAAAAGATTAGCTCCCGGATCAATCCACAGTTGGAAGGAGCTACAGTCCGCGTTTAGGAGGCAGTTTATTGCTGCCCGCGACCACGACATGGAGGTTGGTTCCTTAACCAACATCAAGCAGCAACCCACTGAGAACCTCAAAGCTTTCATTCAGAGAATGATGGAAGCTGCTGCAAAAACCAAGGTCAGCGATGACATGAAGCTGATCGCCCTTCAATCGGGCTTTACTGTCGGCTCCCTGCTATGGGGGGAAATGCAAAGGAGACGGGCAGAAACACTGTCCGAATTCATGTCAAAAGCTCAGGGAATCATCAACCTTGAGGATGCCTACCAGCAGGCCTTTGGAGTTCCCCCGGCTCCAACCCCTTCCGTGACTGCGCTGAGCTTTGCTTTGCAAGCTCCCGCACCACCCCTCACGCTTCCAGGAGCCCGATTCACTCCAAGTGTGTATGGGCCTTCCGCGTCTGCTCAGACGCCGAGTCAAACCCATTTCTCTGGGTACGGAGCAGTACAAACCAGATGTAGTATCGCTCCTGGCATGCCGCAGCCGCAAGCGGAAGCCCCAGAACGAAATTTGAGCCAATCGCGGAGCAAACGAAGCGGAAGAAACTCCAACCGGGGAGACCATTCAAAGAAACCCCGAAAGGACTATGAGCCCAAGTTCACGGAATATACCAGTTTGATAGACTCGCGAGAGAATGTCTATCGGGCGACCTGTAATATGGTCAACTACAGGAAGCCCCCGAAAGTGTCTCACGGAGGAAGGCGTCCGCGAGACTCCAATAAGAGGTGTGAGTTTCACGGAGACGTGGGGCACACCACGAATGAGTGCCTTCTGCTGAAGGATGAGATCGAGTCCCTGGCAAGAGCGGGACACCTCGGTCAGTGGGTGAGGATACCCATTATCTATCCCGGACAAGGGGTAGTTCACGGAACTGCATATTCCCCGGGACAGAGGGGGGCCGCTAGCGCTCCTGGAGCCGGTCACCCCCAAGCTCCCGGGTCTCAGTTCCCAGCACTTCCTGCTCCACCCGCTCCGGGGCCCATTGCCTTGTTGGCTCCAGGACCAGGCAACCCATATCCGCCCGGCCTTGCTCCGCCACCCATTGACGGACACGTCGCCACCATTTCCGGAGGACCACACCTTGCCGGAAGTACCCGCAACTCCCAGAAGAGGTACTTGAAGGAGTTAGAGCACGCCGAGGAGATGTGCGCTTTGGTCCAATCACCTGCTCAACGTCCCCGAATGATGGATCTTCCCATCACCTTCACGGAGGACGATGCTCGACATGTGCACTTCCCCCACAACGATCCCCTCGTAGTGGAAGCCCAGATTGCCAATAAGAAGGTCTCACGGATCTTGATCGATAACGGAAGCTCCGTGAACATCCTCTTCAAAGCGGCCTTCCACGCGATCGGATTGACCGAGACGGACCTGGCCCCATGCCCCATCCAGCTTCAAGGGTTCAATGGGGACGCACTCATGCCATTAGGCAAAATTCAACTTCCAGTCACCCTCAGAGGAGAAAGCGACGCTTGTGCCTTCAAGCATAGCACATTCGTGGTGGTCGACTGCCGCACGGCGTATAACGCCATCTTAGGCCGACCAGTCCTGATCGATTGTGGGGCCATAACCTCGATACGCCACTTATGTTTGAAGTTTCCATGCGACGATGGGCGTATTGGCACCCTCCGAGGAGACCAAAGAAGTGCGCGGAGCTGTTATAACGTCTCCGTCCGATCCGTCTACACGGTCCAAGAGACGTTTGCTGCCATTCCTTTGGCGGAAGAATTGCCAGAAACTGGGGGTGCTCAGGAGGCATACTATGACGAACTCGACCCAAGAGTGGGAATCGAGAAGGCAATAGAGCCGATGGAGGAAGTCGAAGAGGTGATCCTCAACCCGGGAGAGCCCACCAAGGTCATTCAGGTGGGGAAAAACCTGCCGTCGGCCGTTCGAGATAAGATCGTGGCCACTGTGAAGGATAATCAGGATATCCTGGCATGGTGCCACACTGATATGACGGGGATTAATCCCAATGTTGCGTGCCACGCACTCAACATAGACCCATCTGCAACTCCAATTCGCCAAAAGAGGAGGCCGCTAGACCCAGTGAGAGCCGAAGCCGTCAAAGCTGAAGTGGACAAATTGATGTCCATAGGCTTTCTCCAGGAGTCGCACTATCCCGTGTGGTTGGCCAACCCAGTTCTGGTCCCGAAACCCGACGGGTCCTGGAGAATGTGCATTGACTTCACGGACCTAAACAAGGCCTGCCCGAAAGATTGTTTCCCTCTCCCGCGAATCGATCAAATGGTAGACGCTACTTCCGGGTACGAACTCTTATCCTTCATGGATGCGTACTCCGGATACAACCAGATCAAGATGCATGTCGCAGACCAGGAACACACCAGCTTCCTCACGGACAAGGGTGTCTACTGTTACGTGGTCATGCCTTTCGGTTTGAAGAATGCTGGGGCGACGTACCAGCGTCTGGTAAACAGAATGTTCAAGGACCAACTGGGGAGGAACATGGAGGTGTACGTGGACGACATGTTGGTAAAGTCCAAGACCTCCGGGGACCACAGTGACGACCTTGAGGAAGCTTTCGCCGTGATCCGAAAGTACGGGATGAAGCTAAATCCAAAGAAATGTACTTTCGGGGTCTCGTCTGGGAAGTTCCTCGGTTTCATTGTCAGCTCCCGCGGAGTGGAAGCCAACCCTGAGAAAATAAAGGCGTTCATAGATATGCCTTCCCCCCGGAAACATAAAGATGTCCAGAGCGTTACCGGAAGGATAGCTGCTCTCAGCCGCTTCGTATCCAAGGCCACTGACAAGTGTATCCCCTTCTTCAATGTGTTACGAGGAAACAAGAAGTTCGAGTGGACCCCTGAATGCGAAGCAGCCTTCCAACACCTCAAAGAACATTTAACCCGAGCTCCCATTCTGTCCAAACCTGTCGAAGGAGAGGCGTTGTTCTTATACTTAGCTGTGACTGAGCACGCAGTAAGTGCCGCTCTCGTCCGGGAAGATGGCCGTATCCAGCTCCCTGTGTATTACGTAAGCAAGAGGTTATTGGACGCCGAGTCCAGATATTCGATGATCGAGAAACTCTCCCTCTGCTTGCCGATCGCCTCACGGAAGCTGAGGCCATATTTCCAGGCGCACACCATCAAAGTACTCACCAACCACCCTCTCCGACAAGTCCTGCAGAAGCCCGAGTCTTCTGGCAGATTGCTTAAGTGGGCCATGGAACTGAGCCAGTTCGACGTCCACTACCAACCACGTGTTTCCATAAAAGGCCAAGCTCTCGCGGACTTTATTGTGGAATGCTCGGGAATGAATGACCTCCCGGAAGATACTGTCCCGGAACTTCCCACCTGGAAGGTCTATGTAGACGGAGCCTCAAATGAAAAAGGAGCTGGAGCGGGGATCATCCTAATATCTCCCCAAGGGCATCAGCTCCAGAGCGCCATCCGTTTCGCGTTCCCAGCATCCAACAACGAGGCAGAACACGAAGCCATGTTAGCTGGGTTACGACTGGCCAGAGAAGTCGGAGCCCAAAAAATCGAAGTATACAGCGACTCCCTACTTGTGGTAAACCAAATATCCGGGGAATACCAGACGAAAGGCGAAAGGATGGCTGCCTACGTGTCTCTCTCCCGCGATCTACTGCAGCATTTCAAAGGCTACCAAATCCGCCAGGTCCCCCGGGACCAGAACTCACTCGCGGACACGCTGGCCAAGCTTGCAACGGACCCGGAGATTGAACAGTATGGCTTAGTCCCCATCGGGCACTTAGAAGCCCCCAGTACTGAGACACGAAGGATAAACGCCATCATCGACCATTCCCACTCCTGGATAGGACCCATCCTCAGATTTCTCACCACCGGAGAGCTCCCCACTGATAAAGCTGACGCAAGGAAGCTCCAATATCAAGCTCCCCGATACGTGGTTATGGATGGAAAGCTTTACCGCAGGGGGTTGTCCATACCCTTCCTTAGGTGTGTTGCCGGAACCGAAGTCAGCACCATCATCCATGAGATTCACGGAGGCTTCTGTGGCGATCATACCTCCGGGCTGAGCCTCTCCAAAAAGATCCTTCGACAAGGATACTTCTGGCCCACCATGAAGAAGGATTGTGTGGATTATGTCAGGAAGTGTGAGCAGTGCCAGAGGTACGCCAAGGTTCCGCGAGCGCCGCCTACAGAAATTACCCTAATGACCAGCCCCTGGCCGTTCGCCGTTTGGGGCATTGACCTAGTAGGTTCCCTCCCAACTGGAAAGGGTGGAGTGAAGTACGCCATAGTCGCGGTAGACTACTTCACCAAATGGGCTGAAGCTGAACCTATGAACACGGTCACATCAAAAAAAGCACTGGATTTTGTCATCAGGAATATAGTGTGTCGTTTTGGGCTTCCACGGAAAATTGTGTCCGACAACGGAAGGCAGTTTGACAGTGAACACTTCACAAACTTCTGTGCTTCGCATGGAATTATCAAAAGCTTTTCCGCAGTCGCCAGACCCCAGGCTAATGGGCAAGTGGAAGCTGTAAACAAAATATTAAAGACCACATTGAAGAAAAAACTCCAAGCCTGCAAGGCTCACTGGCCGGAAGAACTTCCGCGAGTACTTTGGGCCTATCGCACAATAGAGAGAACTTCGATGGGGCACACGCCTTATTCCATGACCTTCGGTTGCGAGGCCGTCATCCCAGTAGAAGCTATGATCCCCTCTCACAGGCAAGACACCTACGATCCTACCCGGAACCATGCCCTCCTCCAGGAGTCCTTGGACATGATCGAGGAGCTCCGGGAGCAGTCGCAGGTCCAACTAAAAATGTACCAAGGCAAGATAGCCCGACACTTTAACATGAGAGTCCAGAGCCGTACATTCGAAGTTGGGGATCTTGTCCTACGGAGAGTATTTCCTGCTACGCAGGACCCGGGAGTAGGAGTCCTCGGACCCAACTGGGAAGGCCCCTACGAAGTCCAAGAAAAAGTGGGCCATGGGACGTATCACTTAAAGAGACTCGACGGATCTAAAGTCCCGCGCGCCTGGAACGCGGAGCACCTCCGCCGTTACTACCAGTAGGCCCCGGACCATCCAGTCGGAAGTCCTTGGTGAAAATAACAAAAGTGAAAAATGTGGAAATAATCCTCCCTGTTGTAAAACTCACGCCTAGCAGGCTAATTTAATGAAACACGGAGAGATTCACTCCGCTTTTACTACACTTTTTATCCCTGTGTTCAAAGCTGCGTTTTAACAAGTGACCACGCGGTCCGGAGACGTCCGGACCCCACGCTCACTTGGGGGGTATACATGGCTAAGGCATAGCCATACGCCCCTTGAACAAAACGTACACAGAACACCACTTATGTGCTAGCATTGTGTTTGAAATTTTTAAATTGTTTGAAATGTTTAAATTGTTGAGCTTAGGTTTATTTGTTGCCATGAACATGCTTGCATTACGTGTCGTATGTGCATTATGTGCTTATGTGAAAATTGCCATGGAAATGCCTGCCATTATGTATCATAAGAATTATCTCCTGTGTAGCCCAGCGATGGACGGGACTGGGGGTTGAGGCACGTTCATAGAGCTACGCCAAAACACCCCCAACTCCCTGACAAGTCCTTTGCAGAATTCTCCGCGATCGCTGTAGATCTTTGCTTCGCAAACTCCAGCTCCGGGTCTCGGAAGGCGAAAGATGGCAAGATCCGCGAGCGCTGTAGAGCTTTGCTTCGCAAAGCTCCAGCTCCGAATCCCGCAAGGCGAAAGATGGCAAGATCCGCGAACGCTGTAGAGCTTTGCTTCGCAAGCTCCAGCTCAGGGTCCCGCAAGGCGAAAGATGGCAAGATCCGCGAGCGCTGTAGAGCTTTGCTTCGCAAGCTCCAGCTCCAGCTCCGGGTCCCGCAAGGCGAAAGATGGCAAGATCCGCGAGCGCTGTAGAGCTTTGCTTCGCAAGCTCCAGCTCCGGATCCCGTAAGGCGAAAGATGGCAAGATCCTAGAGCGCTGTAGAGCTTTGCTTCGCAAGCTCCAGCTCCGGGTCCCGCAAGGCGAAAGTTAGCAAGATCCGCGAGCGCTGTAGAGCGTTGCTTCGCAAGCTCCAGCTCCGGGTCCAGCGAGGCGAAAGATGGCAAGATCCGCGACCGTTGTAAGCCTTGCTTCGCAGGCTCCAACTCCGGATCTCACAAAATAATGCATGGCAAGCTCCATGGCCATTGCAAGTTTCAGCTCCAGAAGCAGACATGCTTGATCCCCCCACTCACAGCCGGCTTTGCTTCGCAAATCCCCTGCTCCAGGATCACACCTGGTGGGCGTGGCGATTTCCCCGACAGCAATAAGCCTTGCCTCGCAGGGCTCCATGCCAGGTCCCTGAAGTCAGCCACAATGAGGTTCGCAACAGCAGTTAGTTTTGCTTCGCAAAGATCTAACCTTAAGTCTAGCGACGCTCACCAAAAGAACTCCCGTTCCAAACAATGGAACGACTCACCTTAGCAATCCCAGCGAACAGTATAGCTACAAGTCCCGGGATTGGCTATTTGCCTCAGGAAAGCTAAAATACGGTGAAAGGAGCCTGGCCGTTGGAACCAGGAAACCTTCGTAACCTAGAAACTACATGGGAAAAGACATCATCCGTTAAAGCTTCAAGTGGGAAGTGCATAGGTTTTGGCCGTTGGAACCAAAACCCCATACGCCCCTACAACAGTTTCTACCGTATAAATGTCTACCCTAAGCGCAAGGATAAATAAAGAACTCGGCAGAAAAGAAAGAAGAATGCTATGATTATGGTAAAAATGTCCGCAATGAAAAACTCAAAATGAAAAATAATTAAAGATAAAACCCCTTCAAGCATTGGGGGTAACTACAGCTTCCACGACCGCAGCTTCGGGGGCATCGGTTTCAACGGAGGCTGGCGGAGTCGGCTCATCAGAAGGAGGAACTTGGTCATGAGAAGGTTCAGAGGTCCCCGCCTCTCCGGGATCTCCCGCCTCAGGAGCTTCAGCACGTTCGTCAATGTTGTAAGTTTGGACGTACGCCTCTGGGCCCTGATCCCACACGAGTAGCTTCTCCCTCATGGCTTCGGCATCATCTCCCAGATAGCCTAATACCTCCGGGTTCACTTTCCAGAGTTGATGCATGAGGACCACATGCGATATATTAATCGTCCTGTTCAATATCACCTCAGCATCCTCCTTCTCCTTCAAGCGCTCCGCCTCGGAGGTTGCCAGCTGTGCTTCCGCGACAGTTAGTTGGGCCCTCAATTTTTCCATTTCGGCCTTGGAGGCATCCCGCTCCCCCTTAAGAGAATCAATCTCCTTGCGCTGCTCCCTATTTTGGTTCAGCACGGATTGCTTCTCGGTCACATGCCCCCTGGCAGTGAATTGCAAGGCCCCGATCTCTTTATCCTTCTCGGCGAGCCCCAACTGCAGCATAGACACGAGATCCCTGCTCCTCTTATGGAGTTGCTCCTCCTCGTGCAGCTTACTCTGAAGAGTGGAATATTCCTCTTGCCGCTTAAGGAGGAGATCGTTTTTTGATTGCAAGCGGGCTTCCAGGGTATCCTTCTCCACCTTGGCTTGGGACAGCTCTTCCCGGAGCTTGGAGTTTTCGGCCTTCATCCCATCTGACCGCTGTCTAAACTCATTCTCTGCCTTGGCCCGGTACTCTTGATATTTGGCAAGATATTTCTTCTCCGCCTCTTCTTCAGCCGTACGCCGGGCCTGATCAATCTTCTCCGAAGCCCCCAAGGCCTGTTGGGTCAGCTTCTGTTTCTCCGCCTCCAAGGCCTGGCGAGCCAGCTGGCTCTCCTCCAGCTGAACCAGAGCTGCACCAACCTCCCGGAACGAGCGTTCCCCGATCATAGAGGCCTGCAAGGAAAGACAACAGAATGAGCTAAAGCCGGACCAAAAGACAGGTGATCCCAAAAAATAACAACTGACGGCTTACCCCGGACAGTTGCTGCTTCACAGCGTGTGTCAGCAACAGCGGATCCTTGCTGCTACTGATGGCCCACTTCTCAGAATTGAGCTCGCATAAGCTCAGGGCCATGTCCTCCATCATCTCAGCTCCGAACGGCGCCAATGCACGTCCGAGCCTGGGCACCAGCCTCTTCTCCAAGGCTGGACCATCCAGAACCGCTCCGGCCGGGTGAAGAGATCTCACCCCCTCGGCCAGCTCAGCTCTCTTCACGGCAGACAAGTTATCTGCCCTTCCCTGAGTAACGGCCTTCTCCGCCTCTAACCGCCTCTTCAAAAAACTATCGGCCCGTCTTACACCCTCCAGGAGAGCAGCGGGAAAACTGGTTGGCTTCCGCGGAAATTGGAACTTCGGGCCAGGCAGGGGAAGATTGGTTGTCTAAGAAGACGGAGACCCCAGAAGGGTGGACCCTCTTTGGGCTGGAGGAGGAGGCAGCCGGGGTATTAAGGCCCCGGTCTGTTGCTTTTGCTGCTGCGGCAGCAGAAGTAATTGCCCTTGTTGCTGCTGCTGGTTTGGATGTTGTTGTTGCTGCTGCTGCGGCGTTGGTGATTGTCTCTCTTGTTCCTGTTGCTGCTGTTGTTGTAGTTGTAGTTGCTGTCGTTGCTGTTGTTGTTGCCTTCGACCGGGAGAAGAGTGTCTAAGGCGTTTGTTCTTAGCGCCCTCAGCATCTTCTCCGGGACGCTTGCTCATCCCAGTTGTCCTCACGGGGAACACAAGCCCTTCCCCGTCGCTGCTGCTACTCGAGACCATCATAGTCTCGGAAGGCCCGTCAGCAGGGGACTTCTCTACCCTCGGAGACGCTTGCGCCTCGCCACTTGTCTTCTTGGGGGAGGCAGCCTTACCTCCCCTACCAGCCTTGGTCTTCCGTCCTTTCCCCGAGGACGGGTCTTGGCTGGTGGCAGCCTTCTTAATAAGCAAAGTAACCCTCCCCAACATCTTGGCTTCGGGATACTCTGCAAGAAACGTACAAAGCAAGGTTAACGAACCAACAAGCAATGAGAAAGAAGATAAGCGAAAGACAAGACAATCAACAACATAAAAGCACAAGCAAGCCCGCCAGCAGGGAACAGGAAACAAGAAAAAGAAAAGTTTGAAAGGGACGACCATGCACGAGAAACGTGGATGGCCTTCCCCGAGCAAAATAAAACATCGCTTCCTGCTCCAGGAAGCTCCCGTACTCCTTGAAGTCCGGGAATGACATGCTGAGAGAAGAAGGGTCAACCATGATGACACCTTCTGGCAGACTACCATCACTCAGACACCAGAGGAGCTCATCTACCCTATCGCAATACCTGTCGAAGGGTATCCTACGCGGATCTAGCCTAAGGAAACGGGGATCAAACCCCATCTGAGAGGTCCGGGAAACCTCAGACAGGCTGGGGGTGTGGATCAATCGAAAACTAGTCTTACCTCTCCCGGAGGTACTAGCCCCCGGAGCCCCTTCGTTAGGGTAAGCCGCGGCGTGGCGAGCCTCGATCTCCTCTTCCTCCGGCTGGGGGTCGGGGAACCTCTCCGCCCAACTAGGAGATAGAGTATTTTCGTCCCGAGCTGCTTGGGTGATCACCTTAGACAGCTCCAGGGCAATCTGCTCCCGGATATCAGCTGACACCTGAGTTTGCCCCCTGCCACTCACTGGCTCGATGTTTTGGAAGGAGGCAAGTAGCCCATACTCCCTCAACGATTCGGAGGTCACAAGTCCCTCCACTTTCAACTCTTCCTCAGAAAGCCCTTCGTAGAACTTGGACCTCCTTATCATCTCCGCGCAGCGAGGTGTCCGCGGAACGACTTCTGCGAAAATCAAATACAAGCGTTAGAGATCCTCCCAAAAAGAAAATCAAGTGCAAAGAAACAAAGTAGAAAAGGAGAGGAAGGAGCGCTTACCAGGGATTTTGAAGTCCAAAGATAGGGCTGGCACCCTCTTCAGCGGGAAGCCAGTCGTCAGGAACCAGTATTCCCGGAGGTCTGGAACCCTCGCGGTATGACAAGTGGGGCACATCACGTCCGGGTGCCTTTCTAGCCTGTAAAACCCCACCTTGTCTGAATGACCCCTCATAGGCTGAGACTTCAACCCGTAAAAGTACAGCACCTCCTCCGGGGTAGGAGCTTCCAGTCTCCGGGACTTGCAAAAGATGAACCACCCTGCTAAGAGCTTGTAGCTGGGAGGAATTAACTGGAAGGGGGCAATCCCCGCCTTCACACAGAAATTGGCGAAGTAACTCCTTAGGGGCAAGTGCGCCCCGCACACTATGTGTGCCCAGCTCCAGGCACCAAAGCCCTCGTGACTCTGGCTAGCTGACTCGCCCAGCACCGACAGACGGTGCCACATCAGACCTGGGATGTTCTTCAGGCCTGCCTCAGAGGAATACAGCTCCAGCATGCCATAATTCCTGAAAAGGTTCGGTTTTTGGTCCATCTCCCAGATGGAACTATTGGAGGTTGGTGGGCTAGCCGCGATCGCTTTTGCCTTTCCTTTCCCCTTTCCACCAGCGACAGGAGAGCCCTTCTCTTGGGCAGAATCAGCCTCCCCCGCAGCAAGGAGTTGTTCCTTCGAGATGTTCGTCACTGGACAAAAGAAAAGAAAGGAGAAAACACTCTAAGCAGTCAGCACCCTTGTCATACCCTAGTGGTATCAAAGGCGTCGGGGAGACCCTCCCCGAAAACTGCTTGGAGAGGCTCCCACCGAGCTTACCGAGGGATTGGCACCATGCCACCCGAAGGACAGCAAGGAACCAGACTCAGACCCCGAGCCTAAGCCCACCAAAAGAAGTGTTTTTCCAGAGAAAGACACCCTAAAGGCGTTCATGCTTATGCCCTAAAACAGCAAAACAAGGGACGACTTTCCAAACGCAAATCGCCAAAACATGCAGAAAAGGCTACTTATCGACTCACAATCAATCGCATGCCTACCAAAGCCCTATTCACACATGCACATAAGCAATAATGGCAGAAACCTCTACTCTAACAACTACCAACAACCTAAGGCTTGGGAGGAAAGAGCAAAGTAGAAATACTTACTGATATTCGGGTAGTTGGAGGTTGAAGGAGTAACTGGATCACTGCACAGCACGATCGCGAGAAGTAAAAGCTGCAAAGACGAACGGCGATTCAAACCAGGAACTTCGGGGAATAAACCCACTGCCAAATCAAAAAGAAAAGTTTCCAGATACTTACCAAAAGAAATGGCAAGTTCGGGGGAACGTAAGCTGGGAAGCCTGAGAGTTCGAAGGTTTGGAAATCTGAAAATCCTAAAGATGGAGAATCTGAAAGCGTAAAGAGGAAGAAAGGTCCTTTCCCTCGTTTTTATAGCAGGGAAGAGGCCGTTTCGAATTCCTCAAGTGGACGGTCCCGATCTTCCCATTCCGTGTGCATCAGATCCAACGGCTGGAGAGGAAGCGACGATCCTATTTATGACTCCTCGGATGGGAATAAAGTATTTATTTCCCATCATTACACCACCTCGGGCCCGGAGTACCATTAAAAACCGTCAAATCATTAGTCAGATGACTGACGCACGCATACTCAACCAGTCGCCTCACGCACACGTCTTGGTTGCAGAACCATTCCCAGAATGACACGTGGTCCTTGCCGCACTTGAGTACTTGATCTCAAACAGAAGAAATTCCCTTTCTTTTTCATACTAACACTCAGGCGGGAAAAAGGAACCCTTCCGGGAACACAGAAGGTGCCCCCTCGCCTAATCTAAGAAACCGATTGTACAAGCTCCCGGATCCCTCAAAGCTCCGTGACCTTGGGGGGTAAATGTTATCCAGATTTCCGGATAGCGTTTAGATTGATGACCTCAGGGAAGCAGAATTATCGATGTCTTTCACGATAAGTGACCAGAGCTCGCGGATATACAGAAAGGCTTCACCTCTCCCACTTGGTGTCCGGATTACTCTTCCAAGAAAACACAATACGGAAACTCGTCAACTCTCCCGGACTCCCGAAGGGGTATCCTTCGGGGAAGCTCCTTCCAGGAGAAGCTCTTCGAGTGGTCTCCGCGGAAGCAGTTCTGTGCCTCGCACGGAACAAAGCCAAACGGTCGAGTCCTGGAGGAGGCATATTTGGAACGATATCCGCCTGACACAGGATCCCGCCTGACACGCCCGTCAGATCAAAGCCGCACACATCCCAGCACGCCTAAGGGTACCTTTTCGCCTACTGTTCCGCTGACAACTTGGAAAAGACGGCTGACTTTGTGTGTTCCCCATACTTTCACGTAAATATACCCACATAGAGTCTTGTAGCCATGCTACTACAGTAATTGTATCCCTATTTATGGCTGGTGTAATTAAGACTCATGTACGTAGAGAAAAACCCTAATCCAAAACCCTAGCTATAAAGACCCCTTCATTTTACAAGAAGGGGGACGAACAAATCATATAGCAAAAACTCTACTAAAATCTCTCTAGCTTCATCTTCTTCAAGAGAACCCGAGAGAAACACTGTGAGTGTGTGAAGCTCTTGTGCACCAGCCATCTTACTGTAATCTTTTCCAAGTATAATAACATCGACTCGTGGACTAGGGCTTGTTAACGCCTGAACCACGTAAAAACGCTGTTTGTTTAGTTATATTTCAGCATTACTACAGTTCTTATCTTTTTATTATTCCGTTAGTTAATCGTTTCCGAAAAACTCGGTAAACACTTATTTTCTTCTGTAATCTCTTACTGGAGTTTATGTTTATATTTAATTTGATTGATTTCATTATGTCTGCTTTGAACTAATCTTGTTATTAGGGTTTTAGTGGATTCTTCTTAAAACTTTTGATCTCTGAATGAAATTATCCTGAATTTCTTTCTTCTGCTGTGGATTATTTATCATATGCTTAATGCTTGTGAATGTTTGATCATCATTTACATGTTTATATGATTTTAACCTATACTCTGAAAAGAGAATGATAATTATGCTATAGGTAAATAATCACAATTTTATATTAGACGAAAGTATTTTTATGAATTGTGTAGTTTAGGGATTATGTGTTTAAAGCCTGCAATATATTGATTTACCACAGAGATGTAGGAAAAAGTATATTGTAGAGAATTATAGATCCTAACAAGACTATAATTTATAATTGTAATCTGCTACCACAATAGAATTAAGAAATATTGAGAATTGGTTAGAAATCATAAGTGGATGGTTGATGAAACTAAAGCCCTAACTTTTGCATCTATTGAATTAAATCAAATTTCATCTCTGCATTTCTTTAAGTGCTTAGTAGTTTTCTTAATTTTTAGTAATAATTATTTTATTTATCAATCTGAAATTATTATTCAAATCAATTAGAATTAGAGGTTAATTATTGGTAATTAATATCAGTCTTCGTGGGATCGACACTTGACTTATCATATATTACTTGATTAGACCGCGTATACTTGCGTGTTACTTTTTGGCGATCATTACCTACCAATAGTTCGTACCAATAAATATTGGTAGATAAAAATATCATTTGCCTACCAATAAATATGCGTAAGTAAAATATTGGTAGATAAAGATCACATTTCTTGTAGTGTACTTTAAAACGGTATTGTTTCACTAAGTGGAACTTTTGTCGGCGCATTTCTTGACTTTTGTCGGCACACCGAAAAGCAGTGGCAGAAGTCCACCCAACTACCTCATTTATCACGTTGATTTTTGCCGGCGTATTTCACCTAACACGCCAATAAAAGTTCCAACGTTTATATTTCATCTTATACTTAGGCGGAAATATTCCCGCCCATACTTTTTTCGGCGCAACTCGAAATAGCGCCTGCAAAAGTTTTATAATTTTTTAATTTTTTTAAAAAAAAACCTAATGATAGAGACAATCAATATTTTTAAAAATATATATTTAATATTTTTAAATAAATAAATAAAATGTCTTAACAAAACTAATATTGTCGGGTATTATCGATCATTAACAATTCAAATACAGATGATTACATTATATCAATGAACAAGAATAATTCTCATTACTACGATTATGGATATTTAATACTTGGAGTTTTATCTTACTCTACTGGTTAAGTCCAAAATAACTAATAAATAATCAATATCGCAACAAATTGATAAATTTGGATAAGATTGACATCGTTCGATACAAGTCACAAGATAATTTATCTAATAACATTAAGTACGTTAACATTCACTCATAAAAATTATTTATGGGGACAATAATCAAATATCTTAGAAAACTGATACATAATTTTGGGTGTCATCGATTGGGAACAATCCACGTAGATGTTAACATTATCAATGAACTTAGTGTTTATTTACTAAGCTTTAATTAGTTAATTTATTAGGGTTATTTCCAAATGTTGCACATAAGAACTATTCGCAATTACTCTCTTCTTTGCTCTTGGATTTTGGTTATTTCCCTTGGAGAAATATTTTTCATCCAGTACTCCTCATTTGTTCATGATAATTTTGTAAGACACATTTTCAAAGGACAAACTTTTGTAAGGATCAACTTTCTCTTTCTTTAAATTTATTTTGTTTTAGATAACTAATTAACTATTTCATAGTTAGAACTCACTCATGCATGATCTTCACAATAAACATAAAATGTTATTAGAACTTAGCTTTTGATATTCCCTAGTCAAAAGGGTGTAGACAATTTGTATATACCACTCATACTCTTTTTTCACAACTTTACATGTTATTGTTCTAATATTTTTAATTTTCTTTATTTGATTTTGTAGCTTATTTCAAAAAATTGTTATCGGAAATATGGTGAAACACTATCTAAGTCAATGCTCATCAAGCTTCCATGTCATTTGAAATAGAATTGGGGATAAGCTTTAAATAGTATGATTTGAGTACGGTTGAAATAGACTACCCCTCTATTCCAACTATTTAGGTCTAAAATACTCATTTATTTAAAGGAATTTGAGAAAAAAATAAAACATTTCAAAAAAAATTTAAAAAAATTAATTTTTTTATTATATAATTCTTTTCCCGACGAAAATATACATTTACCAGCGTGTTTATTTTATTTACTGATGCATTTTATTCTACTTTTGCTGGCGTATTTTAGAATTGTGCCAGAAAAGTGGTACTGGAATAGTACTCATCTTTTGTAGGCACATTTAAGAAGGTTGCCAACAAAAGTAACTTTTTCTGGCGCAGCTAGAAAATGTGCCAGCAAAAAATATTGATTTCGTGCAAAGAATTGTGCCGGCAAAAAGCTTCATCTTTGCCGACGTATTTGACGAAACTCGTCAGTGAAAATGACTTTTGCCGGTGTAATTCCAAAATGCGCCGGCAAATGTAACGATTCTTGTAGTGTTTTGTAGTCATTTCACTTATCTGTTTCATAATTTTGATCATTCATTTTTAATAATAACTATAAAATTATTTTAAATTTTGTATTAAATAATATAATATATTGATTTGATAATTCACAAAAACATATATATTTTTATATATATATATATAATAAAAGTAAAACAATATATTTTTCATTTAAGAAAATGTGCTTTTGTAGTCATTAACGGCTACAATGGCGTTCAACCCCCACTTTCCGTATAGTGTGAGATAAAATTTATTGACATAAAATATTACTAATACAATTATATATATTGTCCCTAATATTAGGGATGGTATTTGGTGGGCTATATGGAATGGGAGAATTCTACAATGTATTCATCATAAATTGTAATATACAAGAGTTTATAGAAATAAAAATAAAAATTGATTGCCATGTTCGATTTGCCCAGTGGCGGAACCACATGGTCTATAGAGGGGGCCATGGCCCTCCCAAGTTTTTGATATACAATCCATATATGTGGACATAATGTTGATAATTATCTGCTAGGAATTAATTTTATATATGCTTCTTTCTTATTTTAATTCACAAGGCATGAAGTAGAAAAGACAAAAATATTCTAACCTTGCAAGAATGATTTAAGTCATCTATTTGTGATTGGTCTGTATATGTAGTCAATGCATCTAGGTATTGGGGTGAGGTTTTTTTTTTTCTTATTTAAAATGGTATTAGGATGAGGTTGGTATTTGCAATATTGTTGATGATATAAATATATATGATATTTTTGTACCGGTGTATATCTATTGTGTTTCTCACTTGTGAATATTTTTCGGCTCGATTTTTTTTTATGACTGTGTTTATTATAATTATTTAGAGCATATTATAAATTTTCAAGAAATTCTTAATAATTTACAGTACTGAAAACTAAGTTTAAATAGGTTGTTGCACTTGTGACTAATTTTTTTAATGCACATAGAAAACAACTTATTTGAACCTAATTTTCGACACTTGTTCAATAATCTAATAAACACAAAATATATGCACCATAAAATTATCCTAAATATATATATATATATATATTTGATAGTACAATATAAATACTTATTATTTGGCCACTCGTAATTTCTCCTAATTTCTTTGTGTTGGTTCCTGCACTGGATATGTCGGCTGTAAATTGTTTGGGATAGTGTTTTTTTTAAAAGTAAAATAAGAAAACTGAGTAAGGAAAATATTTTTATGCCATGTTGACAAATAATTTTTTTTTTTAATCCAACAATATTATGAGCATAAAGTATTACACTCAATTTCTTTTTTTAGAGCACTCTCAATCGCTGCTTTAAAGAAACCAATATGTAAAAAAATATATATAATAAAAGCTAATTGGCTTAAAATCGTGAGAAATTATAGTAAATTACTCAAAATAATGTCATCAAGAAGTTAATGTATTCGTTTTTAAAATTGTAGATAAATTATTATTTTACATTGTTGATTATCTAAATTGTCATTTTTTATAATTTTATTTATTTATTTAAAAGCGTATGACTTTAATTTAGTGATATATATATATATATAGTTTTGTTTAATTATTTTTTATTTTAAAGTTATATTGATTTTTTTAACTTTTTATGCGTTGTTGGTATATTATTTTGCAACAATTATATATACTTTTGGTGGTATGGTATATCATTTTTTTTTATGATATTTCGTTTTTATCTTATTATACATAATTGTAGTATATAATTTTGTATTACATATACATTTTAATGGCAATATATAATTTTATTACCATAGTATATACATTTTTTAGTAATAATTTTGTAAGTTTTGTTGGTATATTATTTTTCAACTCAATATATGTATTTTGTGGAATGGTATATCGTTCAACAACTTATAAAAAACAAAAAATCAAAATCAAAATAATTTTAAAATAAAAATTAATTAAACAAAAATAATATATAGATACCATAATATTAAAGTATTTTTAATAAAATTATAATTTACTAAAGTGTATATTTTGCAATATGTAAAAATAAAATAATTGCTAAGCTGTTTTACTACCAAATCAAAATTAAAATTAAAAATATTGAGATTTACTTACTTTCACACTTAGTCTACTAAGGTCATTCGCACCATATCCAAAAGATTGGATGCTCTAAATGCTATTGTTTGGTAAAATACATTTTCACATGCACCAATAATTAATTAACATGTTCATGACACACGAAAGCAAAAGTCCAAGGTACTTGTGAAAATTCTATCCAATATGAATTAAGATCACTTTTTAATTAACTTTTAAATTCATTATATAATTTATATATCATTTGAGTCTCACCACCTCATAGTTTCAGTACCAACTTTTTATTGCTTTAGAAATTTAAACATATCCTGGCTAGTTTCAATAATTCTCCATATCTTTCTGTTTTTCAGAATTATAGATCTATCTCAAAAGATACAGAACCCAATAATAACCAGGCACGACAGGTCAACAACCACCATGGACGACTACTCCCATCTTCCTTCCCTTGTTAACCCCTCAACGGTGATCGGTATCTTGGTGGGTCTGCTGTTTCTCTATTATCTACTACGCATACCAAAGGTTTACCGGAGATCACCACCGGAAGCAGGCGGAGCATGGCCCATAATCGGCCACCTGCCCCTGCTAGGAGGCTCGCAACCGCCTCACATAACCTTAGGCCAAATGGCTGAAAAGTATGGCCCGATCTTCACCATACGGATGGGAGTCCATAAAACTATTGTTGTAAGCGACTGGGAGATTGCTAAAGAGTGTTTCACCACCAACGACAAAGTTTTCGCCAATCGTTTGAAAGCCATGGCCCCAGAACTGATGGGTTACAACTACGCCATGTTCGGGTTCAGCTCTTACGGCCCATACTGGCGCCAAGTTCGCAAGATAGTCACGCAAGAGTTACTCTCCAGCCACCGTCTCATGATGCTCGGTCACGTTAAAGAATCAGAGATCAAATCCTCCGTGGATGATATCAACAAGCTCTGTATTAAGAACAATTTGGGGGAAGTGAAGGTGGAGATGAAGAAATGGTTTGGGGACATAGCTCTAAACACGGTGTTTAAAATGGTTGTGGGGAAACGTTTCGTTGATGGTGAAAATCCCAACGAGATCGAGATGGGTAGTGGTGGTGATGAAGGAAACAATGGACGGTGTCGAAAGGCGATAAGGGATTTCTTCGACTTGACGGGGGCTTTCGTTTTGTCTGATGCGATTCCGTGGTTACGATGGTTGGACTTGGGTGGATACGAGAAAGCAATGAAAAGAACAGCAAAGGAGCTTGATCGAGTGATGGAAGAATGGCTGGAAGAGCATAAGCGAAAGAAAGACGTTGATTCTGATAGAGACTTTATGAGCGTGATGCTCTCTGTTCTTGATGGTGCTCAACAATTCTCCAGTTATGACGCTGATACAATTAACAAAGCTACATGCGTGGTAAGTAGTTTATGGTCAACACTTTTCTGTTTTATATTATTAGATGACTAACATTAATTATTCTAAACCAGCAAGTAACTTAGAATTAGTTATCAAATCAAAGTTCATGCATCATTTTAGAAATAAAAAATAACCTAATACTAAATAGTTTAGATTAACGTAGTCAAAGAAAATTTCGAGTCATGAAATGCGGCTCGTCATCGTGTCAAATAAAATAACAATACAAATATGCAACCTGACTTGATATTGCGGACTGTAAGGTGATTTTAAATTTGTTAGTCAGTTGGGTTAGTGAAGAAAAGTAAAAGATTTTATTGATGCCAGAGAGCTTTACAGAAAAGGAGTGTTTAGCTATATATAGCTAATAGTACAAGTCGTCAAAGATAGAAAGTAAAAGAAGCAAGACCTAAAAAAACTAAATACAACCAAAATAACAAGATTAGTTGAAATAAAGCCAACTGACTTACAAATTTATTAACAGCTTAATGGTTCTAATAGATTTATATAGCAAAATTTAATAAATAAGTATGGGATTTAATTGGTACCACCGCTTTTTGTTTTGTTTTCTTGCCTTTCACTAATTTCCTCCTCCTAGTTCTACCTAAAGTGTTGGGTCAGTTCACGTTTGGCAGCTTATCGGTGGCCTCGCCATATTTAAATGGTGTATCTTTCTCTTATGTCAATTTATATTATATTTATTTATTTTTTGGATAAATGTATTATTTTTCATTATACACACTTTGGTGTTACTGATAAGTGCTAACCAATATTATAGACTTAGTATACTAGAATACTAGTGACGGACTTTTAATGGACCATTTATGTTCACAGGCTTTTATTTTAGGTAGCAGTGACACCACAGCAGCAATGTTGACGTGGGCTTTAGCTTTACTTCTGAACAACCGAGAGGCCTTAAAGAAAGCCCAACAAGAATTGAACGAGCAAATTGGCACAGAAAGGCGAGTGAAAGAATCAGACACAAAAAACTTGGTCTATCTCCAAGCTATTGTCAAAGAAACATTACGTTTGTACCCGGGATTTCCACTCCTAGTCCCCCACGAATCTACTGAAGCCTGTACGCTTGGTGGCTACCACGTCTCGTCTGGGACGCGCCTCATGGTCAATGCCTCAAAGCTTCAGCGAGATCCAAAGGTTTGGTCGGAGCCATGCGAATTTAGGCCAGAACGGTTTCTTACAACTCACCAAAACGTCGACGTTAAGGGTCAGAATTTTGAACTGATACCATTCGGTAGTGGTAGAAGAATGTGTCCTGGAGTATCATTTGCCGTTCAAATAATGCACCTTACTCTTGCTGCTTTACTTCATGGCTTTGAAATCAAAACGCCCTCAGACCAACCAGTTGACATGACTGGGACTATTGGACTCACCCATCATAAATCCCTTCCACTTGATGTCCTTCTTACCCCACGCATTCCTACTCATTTAGAATAAGAGTGATATATTTGTTGGAAAAATTATATTTTATATATAATAAATAGCCAATTTAGGTTAATGTGTGAATAGAAAATTGATGCATTAAATGTGGTCCATTGATAGCTGCTAATAAATACAGATTTGGTTAAGGATGTAATCGCCGTAATAATGGTGAATATTCTGATTGATATCAGAAATTATGGTAAAGATTGTGATTGATCAATATCACTAATTTTGTAGGATTTTTAGTATTAATTTCCTTGTGTCCACATTTGTATTCCACCCCATATGAAACCTATAGAAGGAGGCTTCACCATTCATTCTAGAGACACCAACAAAAAGAGTCACTCAATAACTCACTAAAAAGTGAAGTATTAATCCGAGTTCGCTGGAGTAGTGAAAGTGGTGTATTCCTCTACTTGTTAGTTGTTGTATCCTGGGAAGTGGTTGCTCATGTATCCTCTAACACCAATCAAGTAGAGGGGGCAACTTTAAAATTGTTAGAATTTAAATAAAGAGTATGGAGAAAATTAACAAACATAATAATATATTATTAATTGAAGAACAGGAAAAAATAAATACAAAATAATAAATTATAAAACTGGTAATTGAAAAGAAAACGTGTTTTACATGCATCGGCTTTCTTTTCAATTACCAGTTTTATAATTTATTATTTTGTATTTATTTTTTCCTGATCTTCAATTAATAATATATTATTATATTTGTTAATTTTCTTCCTACTCTTTATTTAAATTCTAACAATATTTTGGATGAAAATAATATTGTGAGACTTCTAGCTAAGCATATTCCAGTCAAATAATTTATTAGATACGTACTATTTTGGAAACCAAAAATAAAATCACTTTCAAATACTTATAATAGTCGAAAAATGGTTAGTTATATCTCAAAAATCAAACAATTGCAGTTTATATCGTTATAAATAATCAAGTCTCGACCACATTATTCACACCTCACTCATGATATATCAGGAATAGTAAAAGTAATTTGAAAATAACAATAATAATTCAGATATAAGATTTTATTTCTTCCAATTTCATATTTTCTGTATAACAAAGTTTGGCAAATAACTATGGTTGGCAATTAATGACTAAACAATATGTTGAACACCACAACACTTAGAAAAATGTAATTATTTTATTAAAACAAAAGTAATTGCACTAAAATTTGGACATAATACTAGACCACAAGACACACTAAGCGTTGTTCATCAAACCGCCCAAACCGCCCGCACCGTACCACACCGCAAAAAAAATGTTGTTTGAAATTCTTCGCAGTGCGGTCGCGGTTTGAATTTTCACTAAACCGCGCGGTGCAGTGCGGTTTGCGGTTTTGAATTATTAAAATGCGGTTCAAACCGCACCGCACCGCATATTATTAAAATACTATTTTTTTTATATTCATTTAAGTCTAATATGTTAAAGCCCAACCCAAAGCCCACTAATTCTATTGCTGAAAGTATTTTAGTTGTATCTTTCATATTGATGTTGGAATTTAATTAGTCTCAAGTTTGTTCTATGTTGTTTTAGGTGTGTTGCTGAAACTTTATTAAGATTATTGACTTATAGTTGTTGTTGTTGTAACTTTATTAGTCTCAAGTTTGTTGTATTTTCTTAGGTGTTTTGTTGAGCTATTATTAAGATTATTGTATTGTTGAAAGTTTTCTTATTTTTTATTTTCAAGCTTTAGGTGTTGCTGAAATATTAATATGATTATTTATGATAGTTTAATTATTTGACGGTAGTCCAAACCACCCAAACCGCACCACACCGCACCATTTTTTTGCGGTGCGGTTTCTGCGATTTTTTAGTTTCGCGGTGCGGGTGCGGTTTGGAAAATTAGAAAAACCGCATGCGCGGGTTGGTTTGAAAAAATGGTCAAAAACCGCACCACCCGCACCGCGTACAGCCCTACTTATGCTCTTTATTTTAAGTACTCACCTGTAACTGTGTACTTATCCCCTGCACACTTTACTTTTAGGACACACTTGTACTCAACACTCACTTGAACTCACAATATTTGGGACACTCTTTAGGACACTTTGCTGGCACACTTTTGGACACACACCAATAGGGACCCATGGTCCCTAGATATAGAGAGAGAATTCTAGCAATATGTTTGGGCTTGGTTTTAGGCCCAAAGATAGAAAACCCACAACTGTCTAAATATTTCTTATTGTGTACAAGTCTAGAAAATTCTAGAGACTTAGAAACCTAAATATATGCTTGAATCATCTAGAGAGTAAGAGAGAGGAGGTGGTGAATATTTAACACTTCCTCTCAACACCAACTCTTCATATTGAGTTGTTCTCTAAGTTTGTGAAATCTTGTAGCGTTGAGCCTTTTATTGAACAAGTCTGATATTTGATCTTCACTCTTCACTCTTTGCTGCTTGGTGCATTTCTAGCTTCTTTTGTAGTAGTTTTTCTCTCTAAAAATGGTAATGCACATCTACATGTTTCGTTCGAGCATAGAATACTAGATTTTCTGCTAGGAAAATAGCAGACTGATTATCACAATAAAGCAGCACCGCATAATCTATAAATTGGTGTAGATCCTTCACCAGTTGCATTAACCACGTACTTTCCTGAGCTACCATTGATGCTACTCTATACTCTGCTTCAGTGGTTGACAATGACATAGTTGGTTGCATTTTGCTTCAGCAAGATACAAAGCTTGCATACATACTTGGTAGTTGATCGATACATACAACTAAGCTTGAATACATACTTGGTAGTTGATCGATAGGTATCATGCTCTCTAGCATAATAAACATCGCAGTAGCCAACAATTTTGCACTTATCACCTTTATTATGCAGGAGACCATAGTTAATGGTTTCTTTGACGTATCAGTTAGGGATATAGCTTAACACACAATTTGAATGCTATAATTCAAATAAAACAAAATCCAAGATAAACTAGTTCACAATAAAGGAATAACACAAAATTGATCGAGTTATACAGCAGACCTTTGGAGGGAAACCCTTTAATTGCATAGAATCATAAAGATTATGATTTTATGTGAATCAATGGAGATGACAAAAGGTTTGACACAAATGAATTTGTCTTCCAAAAATCTCTATTCCTAGCCTCCCTTTATAGATTGCATGAAGCTACTACAAGTTGGAATGAGATTGGGATTTAGAAGTCTTAATCTTCATGCAAGTCAAGCTTTCTTGATGAAGATCTTGGAGAAAACTAGTAATCTTGTGAGGTAGAGAAAGAGAGGGGTTTTAGAGAGAGATAGAGTGGAGAGTGATCGATTCACAATGAACCCTTTCATTAGTATAGGTTCCCTCATTCGTGTCAACCAATGAGATTAGAGCATTTTAAACTAATTTTTGGAGCCAAAATTACGTAATTGTACGGTCCCGTATGGAAGACCCAAGCGTTGTGTTGCCACTATGCAGGCGATGCATCGCCTATCTAGAGGTTTTTCTCCCGAGCGATGTGTCGCCTCCTACAAGCGATGAAACACTGATACTGTTATCCCTAAAAAATCCAGGGATGACGTGTGTTGACCCTCGATTTGGCCAACGACATGGAGTCAGAAATACGACAAAGAAATAACAAGGCAATCAAGAATGGAATCAAATGATAAGAAATGACACAAATGATTTAAAGTGGTTCGGCCCCAACAATGTGGTAACAACCTACGTCCACTTAGTGTTATTATTGATGTTGAATCCCAATGCCGTGATCAAAGAACTAGAGTTCTTGAGTTTCATAAGCCTTAGGAAAATTACAACTTTTCGGTGGATAATCACCCTTACACTCTTTCTATGAGTATTCAGAAAAAAGATTCAAAAGTCCCTTCCTTGAGCCATCTCATGCATATTTATAGGCTCAAGGGGGGTACATGGGCTAATGGGCCCTAATTCTCCTTAATATCCGTGTATTAAGGAAATAAAAAGAATATAATAAATGTAGTTATTACATGATTACATATCTTTAAAGGAAATAACTCGAAGCATGTGATCAGTCTGGTCCCATCTAATCGCGAGATCTGATGAAGCAATAAGGAGCTGATCGATAGTCGAATAGAACCTCTTCACTTTGTCGCTGCCATGAGCCAACCGCGTGCAATAAATTCTTGCCACATCATCAATATCCATTTTTGGGTAAACATTTGCCCCCCAAGTTTATTTTACTGCGACCAGCATAAAGTAAACTTAGGAGTCCGACCCTTCGAATACCCCACCAAATCTGTCAGAGGTGTCCATGCCTTCTCGAAAAAGGCAACCAATCACGCCTTTCCAATTTCCCAAAAGCTGTCTAACGGCTATTGAGTTTCCCCATGCCTCGAAAAGTTACCCAAAATGATTACCTGGGTAACCGCTCCTCAGCTAATATAAATAATCCTTTAGAACCCATTTTTACTTTTTACATTTTACTTCTACCTTCAAGAAAATCGAAGAACAAGGTTCACAGCTTCCAGAAACTCAGACGGTTCTTGGCGATCTACGAAGCTCTTGCCCAGCCAAGTCAACTTAACGTCTCAGAAATCTACTCCATCTTTTATACAAGTAATTTCCTTAAACTTTTTAGTTGTTGATATGCCATGCAATATTCATTTCACCTCCATTTTTGACTCCGAGTTTCTGAGTTCTTGAATATTCTTGACTGTTTTTGCACAATTTTGTCTCGAGATAAACGGGCACACAGACTTAAGCTTGAAATAAAATTTGGTATGGGTTAAGGATTAGCTTGGTAGCTAGGATCATGAATTTAGGGTGTAAAATCGAAGTAAAAAATTCAATTTTTAAGCTAGTAGAAAAACTAGGTTTTTCTTGCTCCTTCAGAGTTGAAAAAGTTTTTCCTAAAAAAGTTTTTCCTAAAAAACTTTTTACTTCTACTTTTTGATCCATTTTCCAAACTACTCGTATGAAACATAGCGTTTTTGCTAGAATGTTGCTGGTCGTATAAAAGCTTAACATTTATATATGAGCAACGCTATTCCAACTCCCAACACAAGTTTTTAGGCCGTAGATTCTCATCTCCCTTTCTCTGTTCACAGATTTTCATGCAAGATCCGTGGGGAGGTGAGAGGCCAATTGACGATGACCTGCTCGCTCAACTGCTCGTGGACGAAGAACAGTCGTCACTACTTATCCCAGATATCCCTTTTTCTCGAATTCCACCCAACAAACCTCACTCAAATCCACCAAATATGGGTAGAGTAAAATCCACTGCCCAGAAAAAGAAATCATCTAAACCTTATAAAAATCAGCCTGCTCCTTAGGCTGAAATTCCCTCAACCAGCGGGAGAGCTGAAAATACTCCCGAGCCAGGAATCCAAACACAGGCCAACTCCGAGATATCCTTCGACCAGATGTTGAATGGTATGTTGCACCCCCTAGCTGAATCACAATTAGGATGATAGCCAATTATATCAGGAAGTACGGACTTCCTGGGGTAACCTTAGTCCAACCTACCAGAGACCAGCGAGCAAACCTGCCTAGAAGCGCCTTCAGCGCCTGGTCGAGGTATCATATTGAGGCAGGAGCAATCCTGCCTCTCCATCCTTTTTTCCAAGGAATGACCAACTATTTTGGGGTCACTTCTTTTCAAATAACCCCAAATGGATATAGAATGCTCTCCGCACTCTATATCATTTACAGTCATAAAAAGTGGCATGTTCCTATGCCACACGAGGTCAATTACCTGTTCGACCTCAAATCCAACCCCAACAAAGAAAATACGGGGTTCTTTCACTTTTTCCACCAGGAAACGACTCGTGTTTTCCTGAGCGAAACTACCTACAAGTCCAATGTAGGAAAGTACTTCCAGGAGTACTTTTTAACCACAGACCTAGTCGCCCACAACCTGGCCTTCACCGAAGGAGGTATATTTTCTACTTCACTGATCATTTAAATACCATTCAGCATTCCCACAAGTTTATTATATCCTTTATGCCGTTCAGGTCTATGGTTACGACCAGCCCTCACTCCAGAGAAGGAGATTCGAACGGCCCTTTTGGCCAGCATGACCGACGTAGAGAAAAGCATCAAACAGCTAATTACAGAGGCCAATCTAAGGCTGTTCGACCTTCTGGCACCTCACCAGGATGTGAGGGAATCCACAGCAGGGAGTGGCACTAGCGGCGATATCCCCGAACAACAACAAGATGTGTCACAACCCCCAACGAGTAGGGCAATAAGCGTGACCATTAATGAACCATCCGGCGCCTCGCGACCTGCCGTTGCTTCGGTCCCCCTAGGGAAGGGCAAGAAGAAGGCCTCCGAGCCTATTCTTGAATCATCGGATGAGAACGGTACTGATTTTTTGCTTTTAGATAGTCTGCTTATTCCCTGTCACCTATTTGACGGGGATGCAACTTTACATACACACCTACTTTAAATTCAGACTTCTTCAGGCCAGAGAGTGAGTGTAGCACTAGTAAAGTAAATAGTGTAGCGACTAGTAATTATAGCTCGGGTATTATACTTTTAATTTCTCTGCCCTTGTTTTCTTATCTTAGCAAGCTCCTTATATTATGTTGGCTGACTGTTCGCTTGCTTCTCCCTTGCAGACATGCCTGCTGACCGAGCCTTCGACTTGTATGCCAAATCGGCGAGTAAGAAAACGTCCAGCAAGCACTAGCCTGGGGAAGGCTGCAGTAATCCCTCTGCGAAGAGATCTCGAACAGAGGACCCTCCTGCGCCTACTCCCACAAAGAAGGCAACTCCTCCACCAGCTCCTGCCAAAGATACATCCCCGCCGATTCCAGAGAACCAAGACCCCCTAGCTCCGGTCAAACAGACTCATCCACCAGCTTTCGTCGACCTCACGCCTCCAGCTTCCACCGACCAGCAGCCCGTTGGTCGCTGAGGAGAAGCCTCGAGAGAAGATCTCACGGACGTGGTGCTCAATTCAGCTAAGGATAGGCTGTCCAGAATAATAAAGCACCGTCGCAGTCGAGAGGTGATTCAAGAGACTGGTTCCATGGCGATCGATCAAGTCTTCAACCGTGCACTGAACGAAGTGCTCGATGTAACTTGATGTTTTCATCGTACTTCACTACTTTCTTCGTCAATTTGTCCCTACTAACAGCTTTATCTCTTTTTGATTGTAGGGAGTTCTTACCATGACCTCTGGCTGGCGGAGCTCGAGGACACTGACCACTCAGTTCGAGAAGAAACTTAGCGATCAGCTAAGCACTGCTGAGGCCCAGTATGTGAGCAGCTCAAAGCGACTGAAGCCACTCACACCGAGCGGCTGAAGGAAGCTGAGGCAAGGCATACTGAGGCACTCAAGGAGGCTGAGGCAAAGCTCATCGAGGCGCTGCAAACAGCTGAGGCCAAACTCACCTCTCTCGAAGATGAGCTGAAGAAGAAGGAAGCGAGTATTGCCAAGATCATCGCTTCTAAGGAGCGGTACAAGGAGGTCTCGCTCATGAACTACCGGGAAGCCCATAAGCTCCAAGAAGAGCTGGCGATAAGCCGCAAAGAGGTTGTTGCTTTGGAGGAGGCAAATGCTCGCAATCTTGAAGACTATGAAGGGGCGGCGTTTGAATGCTTCTACATGTTCTGGAAAAGCAACCCCAACGCCAATTTTTCTTATCTTCCAGATCACATCAGGGAGGTAGAGTTGGCAAGGTGTGCTGCTCGCCTGGAAGAAGAAAAAACTCCAGGGTCTCCAGAGATCTCCTTGGCAACTGACATTGAGGGCGTCTGAGAAGAGGCCGGAGTTACTGTCGACCAGCAGCAACAAGAATAACCGCAGGATCCTTCGGCTACATCATAAGTCTATTTTCTTTTTTAATTTTTATTGTTGCATGGGCAGCTTTTTTTTCTCCTTTTAATCAGACAATTACATCCGAGTAGTAACTGCTCGCTGTGTAAAAGGATTATTTGTTGATATTATAATATATTTGTACTTTATTATAACATCTGTTCGCATGACCGAACTTATCATAGTACTTTGGATTGATTTAACAAAATAACAAAATTTTGAAAAATACTCTAAGTTCCCTATCATGCTTTCACTTATTTTGCTCATGTGTTTACATACCTTTCGATATGCTTTGCTTACTAGATGCCTTATATGCCCCCCAAGTGATTGAGGAGCTTTAGGTCCTTGATCACTTGCCTAGACCGAAACCTATTCGAACATTTCTGCTAAGAATAAAAACTTGTAAAAATGACAATACAACAAAATAACACACGTAATGAGCAAATACTTGTAATAAATACAATAGTTGGCAAGAATGACTGGCTGTGCACAGTCCCTTTTATTTCTCGTAATAAATGGACAAAACATGTCTGTACGAGTGATCAACAAAATGATCTTACACTTATAAGCGATCAGTCACATAAAATGACCAACCTTTTTTCAGAACTTGTAAGAAGTAAAATTAATACAAGCCAATTCTTTAAGAAGAATTGTTTATGGATAGTACTTGCGCAGGTGTTCTCCATTCCAATAGCGAGGAATGAGATCTCCATTTAAGTGAGCAATTTTATAGGTGCCTGGTTGAAAGACTTCTTCAATTTGGTACAGTCCTTCCCAATTAGGTTTGAGTACTCCAGCAGCCTGGTCGCGGGTGTTGAGGAAAACCCTCCAAAGTACTAGATCTCCGACGTTGAATTTCCTTTCACGTACTTTAGAATTGAAATACCGGGCGACCTTTTGCTGGTAAGCTGCTACTCAGAGTTGGGCTTGCTCTCGTATTTCATCGACCAAATCAAGAGATTCCATCAATAGCTGGCTATTAGAGCCTTGATCGTACGTTATTCTTCGATGCGACGGTGGATCCGACTCAACAGGCAGCATAGCCTCATATCCATAGGCCAAGGAAAATGGAGTATGGCCTGTTGTTGTTCGATGGGAAGTGCTATACGACCAAAGGACTTTAGGCAATTTCTCTGGCCATGCCCCATTCGCTTCCTCAAGTCTTTTCTTCAGAGTATCCTTTAGCGTTTTATTGGCTGCCTCGACTTGTCCATTTGCTTGGGGGTGAGCAACTGAAGAAAAGCTTTTAATAATTCCATGCCGCTCATAAAAATCTGTGAACAAATTACTATCAAATTGGGTGTCGTTGTCTGAAACAATCTTTCTTGGCAATCCATAGCGACACACGATGTTCTTGACTACGAAATCCAGCACTTTCTTGGTCGTTATGGTTGCGAGTGTCTCAGCTTCGGCCCATTTAGTGAAATAATCGACGGCCACTACGGTGTACTTGACACCGCCCTTTCCTATGGGTAGAGATCCGATTAGATCTATACCCCAGACTGCGAACAACCATGGACTTTGCATCTGTTTTAGCTCATTAGGGGCTGCTCGTGGAATTTTGGAGAACCTTTGGCATTTGTCACACCTCCACACAAACTCCATTGAGTCTTCATTCATTGAAGGCCAGAAGTATCCTTGCCTTAGGATCTTTTTTGATAAACTCTGTCCCTAGCATGGTCCCCACAAAAGCCTTCGTGGACCTCTTTCATCAATTCTTTGGCCTTCTCTTTCGAAATACATCTAAGGAGCAGCATTGAGTATCCCCTTCGGTACAAGATTCCATCGACCAGGATATACCTAGTAGCCTGCCGCTGAAAGGTCCTAGCTTTGTTTCTTTCCGTCGGTAACACGCCTTGCATCAGGTACTCTATGTAAGGTGTCATCCATGTATCCGCTGCCTAAATCACCAAAGATGTCTCCTCTGCTTGGATGCTTGATGCAGATAGTCGTTCAACTGGCACTATGTTCAGAGTGTCAGCATCCTTGGCACTTGCCAGTTTGGCCAAAGCATCAGCGTTTGAATTTTGGTTGCGAGGTACTTGCTGGAGGGTGTACTTATCAAACCGCGCCAATAGATCCTTTGCTTTATTTAAGTAAGCAACCATTTTTAAACATCGGGACTGGTACTCTCCAATGATCTAATTAACTACCAACTGAGAGTCACTGTAGATGTCAAGTGACTTTATATGCATGCTCCTGGCTAACCATAATCCAGCGAGCAGTGTTTCATACTCAACTTTGTTGTTAGAAGTAGTGAAGTCAAATTTGATTGCGCAGTGAAATCGATGCCCCTCAGGTGTTATCAAAATCACTCCTGATCCTGCGTGATGTTCATTAGAAGCACCGTCCGTGAACAACTTCCATGAGAGAGTTTGGTTTTGAGGCTCAGGCACTTCTGGCTGCTCGCTATCTGGAAAACCAGTGAGTTCTGCGACGAAATCGGCCAGTGCCTGTCCTTTTATTGCTGTTCGTGGCAAGTAAGAAATATCAAACTACCCAAGTTCGACCGCCCATTTCAATAATTGGCCTGGGGCTTCTGGTTTCTGCAGAACTTGCCGTAGAAGTTGGTCGGTCAAAATTGTGATTGGGTGAGCTTGGAAGTAGGGCCACAGCAGCAATAGGCTAATTTTTCAATAGGTGGATACCGCAGCTCCGCTCCTATTAGCCTCTTGCTTACATAATAAACAGCCTTCTGCACGCCTTCTTCTTCTCTTACTAGGACAACACTAGCAGCGTATTCTGTGACCGCCAAGTAAATGAACAAAGTTTCTTTATTAACTGGCTTTGATAGAATCGGTGGTTGCGACATGTGCGTCTTCAAAGCTTGAAAAGCCTGTTTGCATTCCTCCGTCCATTCGAATTTCTTGCTGCCTTTGAGTAGATTAAAAAATGGGACGCATTTGTCCGTAGACTTGGAAATAAATCTACTGAGAGCAGCAATTCTTCTGGTCAAGCTTTGAACATCCTTGATCTTTGTTGGCGATTTCATATCGACCAGGGCTTTGATCTTCTCTGGATTGGCCTCAATTCCTCGCGAGTTTACTATAAATCCCAAGAACTTCCCTGATACTACTCCGAAGGAGCACTTGACGGGATTCAACTTCATCTGATATTTATTCAAGACGTTGAAGCATTCTTGCAAGTCCCCTATGTGCCCTTCTGCCTTCTTCGACTTAACCAGCATGTCATCAACATATACTTCCATGTTTGTGTCGATCATCTCCTTAAACATGTGGTTGACCAGACGCTGGTATGTCGCACCAGCATTTTTCAAACCGAAGGGCATTACTTTGTAACAGTAAAGCCCTGTATCAGTCCGAAAGCTAGTGTGATCCTCATCAGGTGGAAGCATACTGATCTGATTATATCCGGAATATGCATCCATGAATGAGAGAATCTCGAGCCTTGCAGTGGCATCGACCAGTTGGTCGATTCTAGGGAGTGGGAAACAATCTTTAGTGCAGGCTTTATTAAGGTCTGTGAATTCCACGCATGTTCGCCACTTGCCATTCGACTTGGGAACGAGCACGGGATTAGATACCCATGATGGATAAAATGATACCCTGATGAATCCATTCTCCTTCAGCTTCTTGACTTCTTCCTTTAGAGCCTTTGATCTATCTTTGTCGAGCAGCCTCATTTTCTGTTGTACTGATGGAAAACTCTTGTCTATGTTCAGGACATGGCTAATGACTGCAGGGTCTATTCCAACCATGTCTTTGTGCGACCAGGCAAATACTGCCTGGTTTTTCCTCAAAAATTCCACCAGTGCTTGCTTTGTTGTTGTCTCTAAGTTTTTACCGACTTTCACAACCCTAGTCGAATTTTCTTCATCGAGTTGGACCTCCTCAAGGTCCTCGATGGGTTCTATCTCTTCATCAAAATCCCCAAAGCGAAGATCTAAATCTCTGTCCTCACTTTGGGCAATGCCCTATTTGGTGACATCATCACCTGATTGGGCTTGTACATCAATTGCCATTTGCAACTCTTTTCCGGCAACTTTTCTCGATACACCTTTCTTTGCCTTAGATATTGAGGTGTTGTAGAACTCCCTCGCTTCTCGCTGATTTCCCAACATGCATCCTATCCCTTCGTCGGTTGGGAATTTCATGGCAAGATGCCATATCGAGGTAATGGCTCGTAGATCGACCAAAATTGGCCTCCCAACTACAGCATTATATGCTGAAGGACAATCAATTACTATGAAAGTAGTGAGTAATGTCTTATTTGCAGGTGCAGTTCCTGCCATAACTGGGAGCCTAATCGACCCAGTTGGGGCGAGCCCTTCGCCAGAAAAACCATAAATGGTTTGGTTGCATGGCTCCAGGTCCTTGATGGATAATTTCATTATTTCCAGTGAAGACTTGTTTAAGATGTTGACTAAGCTTCCTGTGTTAACCAACACCCTCTTAACCATCATGTTGGCGATTTGAACGTCAACGACCAGCAGATCGGAGTGTGGGAATCGTACGTGCTGGGCATCGTCCTCAGGGAAGGTTATCAATTCCTCCTCTGTTCGAGCCTTCTTTGGTGCTCAATCCTCCACACTCATCATCTCGATGTCCTGGTCGTGGCGTAGAGTTCGAGCGTATCGCTCCCTTGCCTTCCCACTGTCCCCTGCAAGGTGTGGGCCACCACGGATGGTGAGTAATGAGCCTACCACAGGAGCTGGCTGTAAAGGTGGCGAGCGTTGGCGCCTGCTCGTTGCCACCTTGAGCCTCTCGCTGAGACCCTCCTACGGCTCACACATATCTCCTTAGATGTCTCTACCTGATCAGGAACTCAATTTTTTCCTTCAATTGGTTGCGGTCATTGGTGTCATGTCCGTAGTCATTGTGAAAATGACAGAATTTTGTTGTATCTCATTGCGCTCATTGGTGCGGGTTGCTTATAAGGAACATTAGAGTCGGTCGCCTGGTAGACCTCTGCTCGACTTTCGACAAGGTCCGTATAGTTGGTGAATCTCGGCTCATATCTATTGCCTTTGGGGCGTTTATTGTCAGACGTTGATGGCTCATTGCCTGCCCTTTTTCCACCATTTCTGCCATTTTCGTTCCTGTTGCCTTTGCCGTTGCCATTGGGTTTATCCGACCCGTTGGCGGCCTTGGCAGGTTCTTCTTTCGGTCCCTTATCTTTTGTAGGTGATTTCCTCTCGTTGGCAATCGCGTCCTCAAGCTTGATGTATCGATCAGCTCAATCCAAAAAATCCTGGGTACTCTTTAACCCATTTTTCTCAACTGTTCCAGAGGGGAGAATGGCGTCTGACCCCGGCAGTTAGGGCCATCATCTTTCCCTCATTGCCCACTATTTTGGCTCCAGCTGCTGCTCGCATAAAACGCTGGACATACTCCTTTAAGGGCTCTCCCTCCTTTTGGCGTATCTCGACCAGCTGGTTGGCCTCAGTGGGGTGTACGCGACCCGCATAAATTGTCCGTAAAATTCCTTCGCGAACATCTCCCAGGATACTATACTAGCAGGAGGGAATTTAAAGAACCAGTCCTGGCGGTGTCAGATAGTGTGGCAGGGAAGATCCTGCAGCGGGCATCGTCCGACACCTTCTGAATATCCATTTGTATCTCAAATTTGTTGACATGAGATACTGGGTCTCCGTACCCATCAAAGTTTGGCTGTACTAGCATTTTGAATTTTCTGGGGGTTTCTGCCATAACAATCCTTTGCATAAACGGAGTGCCTCTCCTCCGGTCGTACTCTATGTGGGATGTTCGACTCCCGACCAGCTACTGTACTGCCTGGTTCTGAGAATCAATTTGTGCTTGAACCGCTTCTGGGATTGTTGGGGCGACCAGTGCTGGAGGAGCGTACTCATCGTGCCTCTCACGACAGTCGTTGAGTACGTCCCTCAAATCATCATCCCTGTGCCTCTGCTCGCTAACTCCTAGCCGATCATAGACATTATTCTATCGGGGCTGCCCCCCAGCGTTATGGCTTATCGGCCTATTTTCTCTAGGTGGGGGGTTTCTATCTCCACCTCTTTCTTCCTTCCTTCGACTGGCATTACCCCTGCAAGAATCGACCTCATTATATTCATATCTGTCTCTAAACTATGGCTGGCTATGGTGCAATCAGCTGTTAACGATGTTTCCTCCTCGGGCTGGCATCTCCCGAGTGTCAGGGGGAGGCCTACGCTGGTCGTGGGGTCCCCGTGCATTACTATGCCGTGGGGGGCCCCTGACCGCAGAGCCTGACTCGTTGTGCCTTTTGTTGGCAGAAGGATGTTGCCCCCTGCTCGGTGGATTTGTCTCTTCGTCCCCTGGGCGTCTAGGGCTGCGGTGCGGCTGCCCAGCCCTATTCTACCTCTAGCGCTGGGGATTGCCTCGACCAGCTTGAGATGGAGGCTGCTGCTCAGGATCCCGAATTGGGACATCATCCTGAGCCACAGGTGGCTGCTCCGACCTTTGAGGGCTTGCTGGCTGGAGCGGAGGACTTGGATTGGGAGCTCGCTGAGGTGGCACACTTGATGGCTGATCCAATTGAGAGGCTGGTGCAGTCTGTCTTCGAGCCAATTGAATGGTTGCTTCAAGAGCGGCTATGGCATCCCTCTGCCGACGGTCCATGTCCGCCTGCAGCTCATTCAGCTCCTGGGGCTGACGCTTAATCTCCCTTTGCTGCAGCACTAAGGTTTCCGCTGCATTCTCCTGATTGGCCTTCAGATTGGCCAACTCGTCTTGCAACACCCCCAGTGTTGCCCTCAGCATCTCCGAATCTAATTCCTCCTCTTTGAATTCCAAATGTGGTCATTCTCAACCACATTTGGAGGAGGAGGTTGAGATGATGCAGCACCAGCGGTCTGTCCAGCTCTCTTGGATGTCTTTGCCATTTGATTTTCTTAAAGCTTCTTGATCAAACTCTCAATGAAAGCACCAGAATGTTGACCCTCGATTTGGCCAATGACATGGAGTCAGAAATACGACAAAGAAATAAGAAGGCAATCAAGAATGGAATCAAATGATAGGAATGACACAAATGATTTATAGTGGTTCGGCCCCAAAAATGTGGTAACAACCTACATCCACTTAGTGTTATTATTGATGTTGAATCCCAATGTCATGATCAAAGAACTAAGGTTCTTGAGTTTCACAAGCCTTAGGAGAATTATAACTTTTCGGTGGATAATCACCCTTACGCTCTTTCTATGAGTATTCAGAAAAAAGATTCAAAAGTCCCTTCCTTGAGCCCTCTCATGCATATTTATAGACTCAAGGGGGGTTACATGGGCTAATGGGCCCTAATTCTTCTTAATATCCACGTATTAAGGCAATAAAAAGAATATAATAAATGTAGTTATTACAATACTACATATCTTTAAAGGAAATAACCCGAAGCATGCGACCAGTTTGGTCACATCTAATCGCGAGATTTGATGAAGCAATAAGGAGTTGGTCGATAGTCGAACAGAACCTCTTCACTTTGACGCTGCCACGTGCCAACCGCGTGCAATAAATTTTTGCCACGTCATCAGGAGCCATTTTTGAGTAAACAATGTGGCGAATGAGAAAGCGGCACATGGCATCACAAATCAGGGGGAAACGATGAAGTATTGAAAAAAGACCGATGAGCAAAAAAGATAGATCCAGGACCTATAGGGAAGTCGACCAGGCCTAAACCCCCTAGGGGTGGTCGGCCCAAGCATGCCCAAGAACCCCTCGGGGTGGTCGACCCACCCTATCCTCCATAGGGTGGTCGGCCTACACTCCCAAAAATGGGTAAAACTCACACTCGTTCAAACTAAGATCAACAGGCCTAGCACCTAGAAGATCAATAGGCCTAGCACCCAGAGGACCAACAGGCATAGCACCCAAGCTCTAAAGGGTCGTCGAGCCTAGCACCTAAGTCTCATAGACCAATCTAGACTTAGCATTTTCCCAGAGGTTTCAATCGTGCATTGTCTACCACGATCCAGAGAAAAAATGAGAAGACTCACGATCTCATAATCAAGGGGAGGTGGACATGTATCTCCACTACCTAATAATCGTGTACCAAACCACGATCCTAGTACTACTGATCGTGTAACAGCCCCTGGGTACTATAAATAAAGGACTCAGGGCTTCATTGAAGGGGATCTGGGGAATTTTTGGGAGAAACTCTGGGAAAATTAGCAGCGAGTGAATACTTTTGTTCATCAGTGTAATTTTCTATCGAGTGATTCAATACTAAAAGCTAAGTGGATTAGGTCAATACTGTTCATCAGAACAGGGTTGAACCACTATAAAATTTATGTTTGTTTGTTTAAGATATTTATAATCTGTCGTTTATTATATTTATTTCATTCAAAAGTAGTATACTGCACATACAACCGTTGCCCAATTTCACAAGTCAACATTTTGGTGCTTTCATTGAGAGTACGAAATCAAGAAACACACTTTCATCAGTTATACGATGCCTCCAAAATCCAGTCAAATAGAGAAGACGACTCCCAGGGATTCCAATACTCAGGATCCCATCAATCCTGTTAACGAACCTCAGGTGGAGGTTGGAGACCAACCTGATGAAGAAGATCCACAGGATGCTCACCAGGAGGAGATGGCGTAGTTTCTGGCGAGGCAGGAGGCCTTTGATGCCGAAATTTTCCTCCAGAGGGCGACTATGGAATGACAACGATGGGAGATAGATGAGTAGGTCCAGAGGATGATCCAGAGGGAGCATGAAGCTGACCTGAGGCACCAGGAGGCTGCTGTGGCCCTTGAGGCGGCTACCTAGTTAGCCCGGGCTAACGCTGAAGCCGCTGCTCAGGAGGTGAGGGAGGTTCAGGCCAAAGCAGCAGGAATGCGAGACAACAATAACAAGGAGTCTCAGGGGACGAGTCGAACCCCAAGGAAGCTCTCAGAGCAACTTTCCCAGAGACAAGATGAAGAGGGCACAGTCCAAGATTGCCTCTTCCATGACTAAGAAGAATAACACTTCATCTCGAAGTAGGAATGTTACCAACCCGAAGGCCCCCTCCCAGGGGGACAGACGAAACAATGCAGGAGATGATGGTCAAACACCTGAGAGGCGTGTGTAACGCCCCAACTCCAGGGACCGCTACAGTGCACATTGCAAACAGTGCTAAAGTCGCTAATCGAGTCGTTTGGCCATAAACGTGTAACTAAGTATGATTAGCGGTTTAGGGATTAAAAATTTTGGTTAAGATATAACGTTTCACTAGAATGTTTACTATATACATTGGGATCCCAAAAATATAATTTCAGAGTCTATTACAAGAGAATATTTACAACAGGCCGTTCTAAGCAGCAAAACAGGGTTTAACCCTAGTTCCTCTTTCAAACCTCACCCAAGTATTGGTCGAGCAGCTGCATATGTACACGTCATCACCTAAGCTCTCCAACTCAAGGAAGGTCCAGCTTCCTTTTGTCTTTAACTGCACCATAAAGCACCCATGAGCCGAAGCCCAGCAAGAAAACTCATATGCTCATGAACAGACATATCATGATATCAAATCATATCTGGCATGCCTAGCAAACACAGCTTTATTCAAGCATGCAAATGAATTCAAACCAATGCTGGGGTATCCAGGATAAGAAATCCTGCCCTTCTGATTGGATGACTATCAAGTCAATCCAAATCAGATGAGTGTCTCAACACTTGAGGTTCTGTTAAACCATGCTGAGTGACCAACAAGCAAGTCGCTACGGGGCCGGTGCCCATAGCCATGCATATGATGATCAAAATGATCATACAGAGCTCATAGCTCTGATTAGATGAGTGAATATCACTTGAGGTTCTGGTAAACCATACTGAGTGACTGATAAGCAAGTCACTAATTCAAATGGAAGAGTGGCTGTTGGGTAAGCCACTAGCCTTCAACAGGTTCTGGTAAACCATACTGAGTGACTGACAAGCAGGTCACTAATTCAAATGGAAGAGTGGCTGCTAGGTAAGCCACTATCCTTCAAGCGTTTATAATATTCATCGAACTTGAGGTTGGTCCGGCATTAATGCTCTTTGAGTCATCTAATGCAGAAAGTCGATTAGATCTAATCTTTGTTGGCTTGCGTGGAACACGCTAAGGCCGTCCTGACTAGTGAGTCAGCACAATGTGACCAGTGCCCAGTACCACTGCCGAACCTGACTAGTGAGTCACAGCTTCACAGTTGATACTGACACCTTTGCCAATTCCGACTAGTTAGTCAGAGCCATGCACAAGTAAGCAATGCTATCAATATGTCATTTATCCAAGAGTAGAACATTCAGCATGCTTACCTAATAGTTGTGAGCATAATAGTGATTAAGCACAAACATAGAGACTCAAGCTCTGACCAATCCCATATTCACCGTTCATGGCATGCCCTAATCACATGTTTCTCGTGCATCACATGCATCACATTTAACCATCCAGCATGCCTCAATAATAATCATATGCAAATGGGCAAGACTGCCAAACATTCATTATGCTATCAATGTTTACATTTAAACATCCAACATGCATCAAACATAACTATGCATGTCACATATGGGGTGCAGTTTTCTTACCTTGGGTCCAAGCACAGGTTACCAACAAATGAGCCACAAGCACGATCCTGATTCCAAGCCTCTTATGGTAACCTAGTCACAACCAAAAATGGTGATCCAATGAGTTCAAGTTCTACAACCAACCCTTGAACTAAAACTCAGCCTCCAAGACATCAATCCTCACTAATCCGGGTAGTATGAATGATCTCGAGGCCTAAAACCATGTTCCCGGGGTCAAAATACCCAAACGGGCTCAAAAGCCTGCCTGAGCCGCGTCCCTGGAACCTTAAGTCGCAGCCCCCAGCACAACCAAAGGCAAGCGCTGCGGTGCCCAACACCAAGGGCCGCGGCACCCAGCAAGAGCAAAACAGGGCACCTACTTCATCGAGCAAAGGCCGCGGCGCCCAAGAACAAGGCCGCGACCCAACTTCGGGGCAGCCATTTTCCTTCGTTTTTAACCTTTTAAAACCTCCCAAAAACATGTCTAAACATTCCCAATCATCAAATCAAAGTTCCCAAACTCCCCAATGGTCCAAAACCACCAAAACCTAAGGCTCAAACAAACTAAAAACTAAACGATTCACAAAGTCCAATTCAAGCTTAAAAACTTTTAAAAACTTAAAACTTAAACTTGTATTACCTCCGATTGAGTTGTTTCCAACTAAATCCTCCGACTAATAAGCTTATAATTCTCCTTAGCATTGCTATGCCTCGATCCTCGGTTGATTCCAAGTCCTAAAACTCAAGATACCTTCGAAAACGCGATCGAGAAATGAAAAGGGAACTTTTAGGGAGAGAGAACGTACAAAACGTTCTTTTTATTTTCTTAAAAGGTTACTTCAAGCTTAAGTAGATTCCAATAAAACCTAATGCTCGGGGTCCCGAAAACACCCCCGGGGACATTATAGTCAAAACTTCCAGAATTTCCCCCTGATCTTACTAACTCCCAATTTATCACCAAATATTAATTCCCATTACCCAATAACCCGGTAATGCTCTAAATACCCCTCGACTTACTCCAAGTCAAGCTTAAATCTCGTTGTGACTTTCCCACTAGCTTACCTCCTAGGATCGTCTTGTGCTGGGTAACCCTGGCATAACCAAATAATAACAAAGCACCACGCCCATTTCACATATATGCCAAAAGTGCCCGAAATGGCCAAAATATGAAAGTCACCCAATTAATCACAAATGGGTTCACATGCATATTTAATACACCTAAACATGCATATTATCATTAAATAGCATAATAATTCAATTATGACCCTCCCGACCTCCTAATCAAGGTCCTAAACCTTATTAGGAAATTTGGAGCATTACAGCGTGACAGTAATGGAAATGGCCGCTCAAAAATCTCATAGTCATGTAGAAGGAGAGGCTCGGGGGCAGGGTCGCACCAACAAAGGCAAGGTGGACCTGCCACCCCTACACCTTCAGTCTCACAAGAAAAAGGAACCGATGAACAACACCAATACCGTGTTCGATAGGCTCGGGAAAGATGCACAACCTTAGGATATGAGGGAAGTCATCAACAGGAGGAACATCGCTCAGGAAGGGGTACCAGGGACGTCTACCCCACCTGGAGCAACAATCCCACCAGCAGTGCAAGCTCAAATAGATACACTCGTCATGGTTGTTCAGGGGTTTGACAAAGATTCCCTCCAATATCGAGCTAGCACAGGGAAGTGGGAGTCCCTTTAATGCTAATATCCTAGTTGCTCAACCACCACCGAAATACAAGACCCCGAAACTCCCAACATACACTAGGAAAGAGGACCCAGTACAACACATTGGGAAGTTCGAAGATAAATGGAGTTACTCGATGTTGAGCATGATTATATATGCAGGGTATTCCCTACCACGCTCTCTGACTCAGCCTAGGAATGGTATTAGAAATTCAAACCCAGATCCATCACTTTCTGGGAGCAGTTCAGGAAGAAATTTTGCAAGGTCTTTAGTGTCGGACAAATTCAACCAGTTTATGCCAATCAGCTAGCTGACATCAAGCAAGGGAAGGATGAATCCCTGAAGGACTACATCCAGAGATTCATGAGAGAAGCAAACCAAGCATCCACAGTAGGTGATGAAGGGAAGTTCGTTGTCATCTCGGCAGGAATAATTTATCGTAGTCCCTTGTGGGATAGCATACACAAGAACCCCATCAACACCTTGCTGGAGTTCCTGGACCGAGCCAACAAATACATGAAGCTAGATCACGCTATCATGCAAGAAGAAAAAGGCATAAACCATCCGACCACTGTCAAGGCAGATAAGAATGGCGCAAACCCTCAGGGTAGCAGTGGGGGCAACGGTAAGAAGAGGAATACCTCAGGTGCCGAGTGTAACATGCCGGCCTTGAGGGCATGTTACAAGCTAGGATTGCGCTCAGTCAGATGCGCACACGAGGGTTCAGGCTAGTGAGCATGCTGATGCCTAGTTTGTACGGCAGTGACATTTTCGTAAATATCTTCAATATTGCCCGGAAATGGACGGGACTTGGTAGGTTCCATATTGAGGGGTCAATGAACGCAATGGTATGATCGGATTTGGGAGATTCGTAGAATTGGTGAGCTGGAAGCCAAATATGTCTCCCAAGCAAAAATCATATATGTTCCTGGTAGAAGGCTAAAAGCTCAGAAGGCTCTTTGTAGGGGGAGCATCTCGTGTCAGCTCTCCACCACCCCCTGGCGCAGGTGCGTCAAGTGAGATACTACTAGATGGGAGGACTAGTAGGGCGGGAATATGAGGACCACGAGGGGACTCATATGTCTCCATGAGTAGGATTACTCATGGACATTATCGGGCCGCCCCGGTAGTGTGTCGAAGTGGGCTGCCAGGGTATGGTTCCCTTGGCTTGCCGGTTGCATGGAACGTGGCCCAAACCTTCGAGAGATGTCGTGGCGCGCCATGGCCATGAATCTCTACATGAGATGGCATGGGAAGTCATTCGTGGGACTTGTTAGCATGCAAGCATTGGAGGGTGCACTATGCTTGAGCAGGACAGAGGTCCAGTGTGTGCTACTAGCCTGACAGCCAGTCTCGAGGGCCTGCCAACATGCACGATGGTATGGTGCCTTGAGGATTGGACCATGGACATATGGGAGTCCTTGGTCTGTGACGTGAACTAATCAGATAGTATCGAATGGGACATGATGGGAGGTGTTGGCACGTTAGCTTGGTGTTGGCTCTTAGCCACACATGCTACCTTGACTTGCGAATGTCGGGGTGAGCATCGGTGTTGGGATTTGCCTTGCCATAGTGAGAACCTATGGACAGTGTGAGTGTCTTGGCTAGATAGCCTAGATGCATGATTGCACTCATAGATGCTTGAGAGCATGACTCAACGAGAGTTGTTCAAGAGACGGAAGTGTACAGAGGCACACGGTCACGTGAAAAATGTGCCCATTGTTATTCGAATGATTGGAAGGCTGACCTTGGCTCAGAGGAGTCAAGGTGCCAGACGGGCATTTCCTCTGTCAAAATGTCAGCCCGTGACAGTTGGTATCAGAGCCAGGTTCATCTCAAGTTAGGGGAACCTAGTTGGCCCATCCTAGGAAGGATGTAGGCGTGCTAAAGGACTATAAGGGTCTGGATGCTTGGACAGATGTCGATGAGCCTTTTAGTCACCTAGAAAGGATCAGTAGGCTGAGACGGGATGAGACTTGGTTGCTCTTCTTCGTGGGAATACTGGACATCCTAGAGAGGGGACAAGTTATGGTTGCTTCGAATCAAAGCTCAGTGATGCAAGAAAGACAACAACCACGTGCAATTGTAGAGATGTGCTACAAAAGAGTTGGAGCTCATTGACACGAGACAAGGTTTGATCGAGAGGTCAAGGTTTTATGCTTTGTTCATTAATTTAGATTTTCCTGAGTGACAGTGTAAGTCGCGTGGAGCGCTGTTGTTGAAAAGGGAACTTGTACGTAAGAGTGGGTGAGAATAATAGTGGTCGTCAGACTCTTGTCAGTCACGACAGAAGTCGAGAGTGGATAGCTTTGGGGAACTAGATAAAGATGAACATGGAATGCTTCAGTTGCTACTTTTGTGCCAAAAGGCATCACATGGAGACCAAGGTGGCAGTGGCCGCGATTGTCAGAGGAAAGTCGTACTTGGAAGTGTTTGCATGTTTACTTGTTCTGGTCCGGAGGGGAGGCGCCGAGACAATTAAGTGGGACGTGTTGGCTCACAGAGATGTTAGCTTGTGTGAGCAACACTAAGGCATTGTAAGATATGCTATGTTGTGGAATATATGCATCAAAGGCCAACAGGGCCGAGTAGACCGCGCGTAGTGGTTAGAATAGTACTAGAGTTTTGAGAGCGCTGGAGGGTCGCGTCAAGGAAACTTAGTGCTACAAGAAGGCTTAAGGAGGCAGAGATGGTGCTTGAGTTCAAATGTGGGCCGGAGGGCCTTGCTATCAAGACTTAGTGACCATAGAAGCCTAGAGAAGCTGCCCGGAGGGGCGAGATGCTAGTATGTAGAAGATGGATAACTATGTGGAGAGCTCACGCATAGGGGAATCGACAATGGTGCTACACGGATTATTACGTGTGGGCAAGTTGTCGAGGACGCCAACAGTTGAAGTGGGGGAGAGACCTTCATGGTTCAAACATCCAAATAGCAGACCAATGTTCCATTACAAAAGCATCGAGATGAGTTATCATGGAGATCGTTAGTTGTTCAGAATGTAAAGTCAAGGAGACTCAGAGACAAAGACAGAGCCAGTTACCTAGGGTGAAATTCGTCAGGACTCAGGTACTAAGGTAACATCAGTGCAACGTTTGCCTAAGGTGAAAGTCAACAAGACTCAGGTACTAAGGCAACGTAGAGATGGCGAGGGGCGAAGAGTCAGAATGGCTGACACATTAGTTCAACATCGTCTTCAAAAGTGATAAATGGAACGAGGGACCGCACGAGAGAAAGCGGTTAGCTTGCGAGCTATACCTTGAGAGGTACACCTCGAGAAGAGAAGTTATTCCCAAGTTGAAGTGGGGGAGCCCACGAATTCATATGTTCGAAGAGTCAGGGTACTTGTTCAGTTTTGGTGTGTGAATCTAGAGAGAAACATAACAATAGATGGGTTGTACAGTGTGAAGACATGCATGACTGATGCGAGTAGGTCAGGTGACCAATTGAAACTGCAGATAGACAGTATGCATGGGCGTAGGCTGAGGCCAAGATTGGGCAAGTTTTGCAGCATGTTATGGGACATGCTTAGTGTTTTATGGGGACACGTGTTTATGGGAACACAAGCCGAATGATTCAGAGAACATATGCCGAAGGGAGATAGCGGATTGGGACAACTTCAGACCTCAAGGGTGAGGTAAATTGCAGTCAAGTTGATCAAGATTCAATAGGTCGTCTAGAGTTAGGAAAGGTTGATTTAGGGGCAGAACTTGAGGCATGATGCTGAGAGTCAGCATGAGCACAAGCCAGAAGGCAGTGTAGTGGTTTCGAATGATGTCAGATCATTGACCACATTATAGAAGCTCAGAGAAGCAGTGATGCTTATGGTCAGGAATGGCCATTTCGCATCAAGCCATGGGTATGCAGTAAGGTCGGAGGGCCAAAAGTCTGGGAGACTACTTCGCGAAGTCTGTGTGCAAGGATGCACTAGATACTGCATAAAGGCTACAGTTGGCATGAGTGCCACGTTGAAGAGAGACATGCCTTCAATGGAAGGATGCTTTGTAGGTGCCGTTGGGAACGGTTGGTTTGCGAACCTCACCCTGAGGGGGTGCACCTTAATTTCCTCCTTGTCAATAAGAGAGTAGGCATTGGAAGATTGGCGGGAAAGCAACAATCAAAAGATGTGTTGGCTTTGGGGTCAGTGTTGCAAGGGCTGCTTGGTTGACTGGAGGGACATCGTGATGGCTCGGAGGAGTTCATGTATGCAAGGAGTATTCGAGTGCAACGGCACTACTTCGTGGGAGGATTCTGAATAGCGACGGTGGCATGGGGTCCTTGATCGAGTCCAAGGGTGGACGTGGGAGATCATCACCAAGTTGGTGGTTCTACAGTGGTAGAGGGGCTAGTGCCGACTCAAGATTCGGAAGAAGCATGTAGTGAGCTTAGAAGTCGAGACAGGAAGAAGATTGGTCAGCGGTCTATCGATGAGGGCATCGACAATTGAAGTGGGGGAGAGTGTAACATGCCGGCCTTGAGGGCATGTTATAAGCTAGGATGGCGCTCGGTCAGATACGCACGCGAGGGTGCAGGCTGGTGAGCATGCTGATGCCTAGTTTGTACGGCAGTGACATTTTCGTAAATATCTTCAATATTGCCTGAAAATGGACGGGACTTGGTAGGTTCCATATTGAAGGGTCAATGAACGCAATGGTATGATTAGATTTGGGAGATTCAGAGAATTGGCGAGCTGGAAGCCAAATATGTCTCCCAAGAAAAAATCATATATGTTCCTGGTAGAAGGCTAAAAGCACAGAAGGCTCTTTGTAGGGGGAGCATTTGGTGTCAGCTCTCTACCACCCCCTGGCGCAGGTGCGTCAAGTGAGCTACTACTAGTTGGGAGGACTAGTAGGGCGGGCATATGAGGACCACGACGGGACTCATATGTCTCCATGAGTAGGAGTACTCATGGACATTACCGGGCCACCCCGGTAGTGCGTCGAAGTGGTTTGCCAGAGGTTTAAGGGTACGGTTCCCTTGGCTTGCTGGGATGCCGGTTGCATGGAACGTGGCCCAAACCTTCGAGAGATGTCATGGCGCGCCATGGCCATGAATCTCTACATGAGATGGCACGGGAAGTCATTCGTGGGACTTGTTAGCATGCAAGCATTGGAGGGTGCACTATGCTTGAACAGGACAGAGGTCCAGTGTGTGCTACTAGTTCGGCAGCCAGTCTCGAGGGCCTGCCAACATGCACGATGGTATGGTGCCTTGAGGATTGGACCATGGACGTATGAGAGTCCTTGGTCTGTGACATGAACTAATCGGATAGTATCGAATGGGACATGATGGGGGGTGTTGGCACGTCAGCTTGGTGTTGGCTCTTAGCTACACATGCTACCTTGACTTGCGAATGTTGGGGTGAGCATCGATGTTGGGATTTGCCTTGCCATAGTGAGAACCTATGGACAGTGTGAGTGTCTTGGCTAGATAGCCTAGATGCATGATTGCACTCATAGATGCTTGAGAGCATGACTCAGCGAGAGTTGTTCGAGAGACGGAAGTGTGCAGAGGCACACGGTAGCGCGAAAAATGTACCCATTGTTATTCGAATGGTTGGAAGGCTGACCTTGGCTCAGAGGAGTCAAGGTGCCGCACGGGCATTTTCGCTGTCAAAATGTCAGCCCGTGACACCGAGCAGGGTGGAGAGTCGGGGTGTACACGGTTTGGTTTGGTGCGGTTTAGAAGAATTTTGAAACCAAACCGCTCATGTGGTTTTTTCAAAATAAAAAACCAAACCAAACCATTAAAATTAAAAAACCAAACCAAACCAAACCATAAATAAACGGTTTGGTGCGGTTTGGTTTGGTTTTAACCATATAACCAAATTATTAAAATTTTAAACTTTTTTTATTATAAAATAATTAACTAAATAATTGTATTTAAATAATAATAATAATTTTAGCTTTTCTTTTAAGACCATAAAAGTCTACAAGAAGCTTATTTTCTTTGTTGTTGTAAGTGTAAGTATTTTGAATCATTTTATAGAAGTGGGAAAAATAAATGTTTACTTTCTAAACAATGTGGGACTTTACATTTCTCTTTTTTTAGTTTTGGAAACTTGTGCATGTATTAAATACTACTAATAACATATCCTAAACAATTAAATTGTTTGGCTTGGATGGTTTGGTAGATTTTATATTAACTTAAGTGTAGAGGTTCAAATCTTTGAACCATCATTTCTAAAAACTATTTTTTTAGAAAAAATCGCGGTCCGGTTAAAACCGAACCATCGAAAACGGTTTCACCGGTTACGGTTTTTGGCGGTTTGGTGCGGTGCGGTTTGGTTTTAAACCACGGTTTGCGGTTTATATGAACACCCCTAGTGGAGAGAAGAAAGCTAAGTTAGCACCCGCCAACAAACAGCCTAAGCATCAGCCCTACCAGCCCAGATTCACAAATTATACCGTCTTGACTACATCAAGGGCTGAGATTTACTTGACAATATACCAGGAGGTACAATACCTCCTGGTATGTTTGGGGACCTCACGCTTGGATGTTCTTCACAACAACCTTATATTCCTTCACCGCCACAGACACAGCCGCCACCGCCATTGCCACAGCAAAATGTTGAAGGTGAGGATAATTACAATATTGACCTTAATGATTATATTTAGTTATTAGTTTATGTATTTTGATTAAATTAACAGTGTATTTATTTTAATGACAATAATGATATTAGTTTGTTTGATTAATATTAAAATTATATATTAATTTTAATGTTAGTTATGTTTAAATTAATTAATTTATTATTTTGTTGAAATTTATTATGAAATATTTTTAAAAATATTTAAATTTAATAAATATTAATTTATTTAAAATTATTTTTTAAAATATATAATAAAAACATTATTAGCGGTGGACCCCGCGACTAATAATATTACCTCTGACACAAGTATTAGCAACAGGCTCTGCCGCTACTGCTCGCCAATAATAATACTTATTAGCGGTAGAGCATTAGCGGCAGAACCCTGCTGTTAATGCTAATTATCAGCAGACAATGACCTTATTAGAAGCATACTTTCCCAATGCTAATATCCTTTAATCTTGTAGTGTAACCCAAATGTTGTCATTGTCTAATTGATTAATTATAGTGCGTAATATATATTTTTTCGCGGGATAATATATACTTATATAAAAAAAAAAAAAAAAAAGAGAGAACAACCAATCTTTAAGCTAACTTTTAATATGAGATTTTGGACAAAAAACCGAAGCTGCCAGTGCGTGTCGGTGTATAATATGTATGTATATATATTTATATATCACAATTAACGCATACAATCGGCTGTTCTGTATTTTCTGGTTTTATTTAAATCCTCAATGCTTTTTAAATTGATGTTGTGAGATATCTTTTATTTTTGTTTTTGGCAAGATTGAAGTTTAAAAATACTACGTAAAAAATAAAATTGATATTATTATAGTTGCATGAAAATGTAAACTAGGGTAAGCTGAACGTGGTTTACGTCATCAGACACTTGGAATCATAATTAATTTCTCTTTTCGATTAACCATAAATGATAAATAGTTGTCTAGCCTTATTCCGCAAATCATTCCATATTCAATTAATCTCTGATTCTCTGAATCCAAAGATGAATTCAATAATTGAGGATAAAAAATAAAACTACTCAAAGAAAGATAATTAATTAGATAAAATAATACATGTATCTTTCCGTTATTTTCAAGCAACCCTCACCTTTATAATTCCCTCTACTCTAGTTTGAAATTCAACTTTGGAATAACATCAACATAGTATTATTAATAAAGCATTGCGTACAAAAAGGAAACTAGCAGATTAAATTAAGGGTACTGAATTTCACATTTGAAACCAAAGACGAGAGAAAAAGAGAAAAGTGTAGTTAACCGTGGTCAGCTAACCATGGTTTCAACAAACCCTTATTAAGTAACCTTTCATCAGAGACTACTGCTTATAACAGAAAGACTCGTAATAATTATATGAAGACTATCTGAATTTTCCCGCTGACGAAGCCTCACCTATTCCTCAATATAATGTTTCGCGATGCAATTGAAGGGAGCGTGAGTAAACGCGCCGCCACCTCCGTGGTCGACAAAGTCGTGGTGGCCGTGAAAGCCGAGAGAGTCATCTCCAAGGCGGCACTAGCCTGGGCTCTTACTCACGTTGTTCACCCCGGTGATTCAATAACTTTGCTCGCAGTCTTGCCCTCCGAGAGAGCTGGTAATTTTGCGCGATTAACTCCAAATTTTGATTAGCGAATTCAAGTTTCTTAGATTTTGATATCCTTTGTCTATGCTGTTTACATATATATTTAGGTACTAATCAAGGGTCGGAATTATACTCGTACTGTTGTTTTTGTAGGGAGGAAATTCTGGAGATTTCCGATTTTGGCCGGCGACTGTGCGAGCAGCCACCGGGAGAAGTTGCCGGATCGGATAAGTGAGATCTCAGAGTCATGTTCCCAAATGGTGCTTCAGTATCACAACCAAATCGAGGTGAGTCGTGGATTTTACTGAAACGCCACTAACCGTCTTTCTTTTTCATGGACCCCTTTCTTTCGTTCAATTTACTTTTTGCCCCCTTAGTATTTGGGACAGGTCATCTTTGTATGTTTGCCTTAACTGAACCATGTGGTTTCGGACCTTTGGGGGGCCTTAGGCCTTAATTCATTGTTTTTTTATGTCTTTTACGCGCTCTTTATAGTTAGTTAAAAAAAATTATTTATTTGTGCATCTAATAGTCTTTAAGCTAGCATTGTCATTTTCTAATCATTAGATAATTAATTAATAAAGTACAGTAATTATTTTGTCTTTGGTAATTTTTCATTGGGCTTCAGAGTTCAAATATTCCGGATCTATTCTAAGGCACAAATAAAATTAATCAGCCAGTGCAAAGGGCAAAGGACCTGTTGCTGTTGCTAGTTGTTGCATTATTTATTTATTTATTTTGGTTAAACTTATACTTTGGGTTCCTTATCGTCATGACAAAAAATATTATATTTTTAGAAATAATTATCTGGTAGAAATCCCAATAGTTAATTGGACAATAAAATAATGACTTTTTTTTTTGTCATATTCAATTGAGGTTGGTATTGTCCAAAGCAAATGTGATGTCCCGTTCCCACAGTAAAATCATATGGATCATTTTTGCACTTTTCGCTGGAAAGTATTGCCGTGAGTAAATGCATCAACTTTTTGTCAGCTAATTAATAAATGTTATCAACAATTAATAACTGGCTGTCCTTGTACCCTTTGTCTGGATTAAAACCTTTATTTATTTATAAAAATTCTTAGCAACTTTTTACCACTATTTTTTCTTTATATAAAATTTAAAAAGTTAAATGAAACTATAAGTCTAGCCCAGCTGGGTCCTTCCTCTCTTTAAAATGTGTGCATTTATAGTGATGATCAGCTAAAATGATAATAAACTATGGCTTCATAATTACAGGTCACGGTGAGGGTTAAGGTGGTGGTAGATACACTAGCGGGTGCTGTGGCGGCTGAAGCAAAGGGCAATGGAGCCAACTGGGTCATACTGGACAAGTAATTAACATAGAAAAAAGTATTATTTCTTGTTTCTGAGCTAATTAAATTGATTGGCTGGCCACTTGGCCACCTCTACATTCTTCCGTACTGAACTTTGCCAAGGTCATTATTTCGAACTCGTGTTCTATACTGATGACTAGTGACTATGCACTGTTTATTACCTGTTATTTGCATTATTGTATGTGGGTCATCAGTATCGAACAACGTCCTTGCTCTTTCAGCGCTAGAACATTGATTGAAAACTATTAATGTCTTGCCACCAAAATATCTCGGGGACATTTCCTTGTCAGCCCAGCAAGGTCAAAAGAAGAAAGAGAAAAACAGCATTGGGTCCAGATCCCGAGTTGCTTTCGAGTTTTTCTAACTCAATATTATGCTACGTGTCTTTTTTCTTTTTTAGGTTGTGGTGCAGATTTAGGAAGTTTCACCAAAATAGAAAGCCCTTAAAAGTTATCTATTTTACATGCATACTACTGACATCATAATTAATTGCTTTTATTTTGGACTACGGAATGTTTAAACTTATTCTGGAAATGTCTGTTTATGTAATTAAATTAATCAGTAGTAATTGTTTTGCCAAAACAGAAAATTGAAGCAAGAGCTGAAGCACTGTGTAGAGGAACTCCGCTGCAACATTGTAGTGATGAAAGGTTCGCAACCAAAAGTCTTGAGACTCAATTTAGGATGCTCAGATGGGCTGGAAACCCCGTTCTTTTCTGCTGCGTCTTCACCACTTATGGACATTGGAAAGTTGAAAGGCCATAAGAAGAAGCATGCCACTCCAGTGAGCAGCCCTGAAGAAACAAGTACATCCTGTACAAGAACAACAAGGGAAGGCTCAATATCGAGTTTCAATAGTGCCGCCTCTATTTTCCTTGTCTATGAACAGAATCCTCTTTTTGAAGGTCCGCAGAAAGGGACTTATAGACTAATTGATGAGCAAAATGATTTGGAAGAGTCATTATCAGCTATTGACTCAAAACATGAAAGAGTTATAACTCTTTCTAAAATTCCAAGATCTGTGGCTGGTGATCAGAGCATATTCTGGATTCCACAAAGCCACGCCCTTGATGGAAAGCCACCTAATCCTCGAAATTACAGAAATGGCAACAAAAATGTATTTTCCTCTTCCAGTACTCTGTTTGATAAAGATGTGACATCAGGTAGAATTGGGCTTAACCCAACGAATAACAACGAATATATTATCAATTCAAGCATTAGGGATGCCGTCTCTTTAGGAAGAACTTCCTCAGTACCTCCTCCACTGTGCTCAACATGTCAACACAAAACACCAATGTTTGGAAAGCCGCCAAAACAGTTCTCGTATAGAGAGCTAGAGGAAGCTACAGAAGGGTTCTCAGAAAAGAATTTTCTGGCAGAAAGCGGGTTTGGTGTGGTTCATAGGGGAGCGCTAAGAGATGGCCAGGTTGTTGCAGTGAAGCATTTGAAGTTCGGTGGTTCTCAAGCAGATGCCGACTTCTCTCGTGAAGTTCGGGTTTTGAGCTGTGCACAACACAGGAACGTTGTGTTGCTAAATGGGTTTTGTATTGAGGGCAATATGAGGATGTTGGTTTATGAGTACATATGCAACGGCTCCTTAGACTTTCATTTACATGGTATGCTTAAAAACATAAGCCGTTACTCCTTACTCTTCCTTGAATGTTAGGCATTTTTTGTTTGCGCATACCATTTGAAGCTTCAATTTAATAACAGCTCATTACTTCTTCTGAACTTTATGCTAATGGCAGGAAACAGAACCCCTCTAGAATGGCATGCAAGGTTAAAGATAGCAACAGGCACAGCCCGTGGCTTACGGTATCTTCATGAAGATTGTAGAGTGGGTTGTATAGTCCACAGAGATCTACGACCCAATAATATCCTCCTAACCCATGATTTTGAACCTATGGTACTTGAAACAATTCCTAACTTATTCCTTAAAAGGGAAAGAAAAAAAAAAGGAAATCCGAAGTCCTTCCTTCTTGTTATGCTTCAAGTCAATATACTCTCTAAATAAATACTATGATCAGCCATGATAATCCCGTGCAACAGAATTATATCATGTATGATATTAATCATTGTCTTATTTGTTTAGGTTGCAGATTTTGGGCTTGCTAGGTGGCACTCTGAGTGGGACATCAGTACCGAGGTTCAAGTGTTTGGTTCAGCAGGGTACTTATTTCTAAACCATTCATAACGATAATTTTAATTGGAAATAAAGGATGAACCAGAAAAATTGTCTATCTGACCAGGCTTCAATTCTCAGGTATCTTGCACCAGAATATGTGGATGGTGGGCAAATTACGCATAAAGTTGATGTGTATGCGTTTGGCTTGGTTCTTTTGGAGCTGATGAGTGGCCGCAGAATCACCGAGTTGCAACATGCAAATGAACAGCTTTTTCTGGCTGATTGGCTCAGTCCATTAGCCACCATGGAATCATATTATCAGTTACTTGATCCCACCTTGGCTTCTGATCAATCCCCTGATTTCCTTCGTCAGCTAGATGCCATGGGACGAGCTGCTTCCTTATGTCTTCGTCGAGATCCCGACTGCAGACCCCAAATGTCAAAGGTTTCCGAGCATTTCCTTTCCAAAATTAGAATCTTTAACTTTAATCAAATGTCTACTACCACTATTTAGAGAAAATAAACTTAGAAACAAAATAGCATTTCTTATTGACAATTTTATAATACTACTCTTAAAGTACCGCACTAACACACTTATATATAAAAAAATACTTTAGTCTTGCTATCTTTGCTAATTTGCATTTTGAAGATACATACATGTACTTGTTAAAAAAAAACTTGTGCACAGTCGAGGTGATCTAACTGAAACTCATTTCCTTTGCTATTGTAGGTTCTCAGGGTGCTAGAAGGAGGAGATCTAGTCGTTCCAGTGGGTTCAGACGTGAACTCAATCGGTAGTAGAAGTGGTCATTTGAATGGTTTAAGTTCACGCGCAAAACCTGAACTGAGAATCAGTCATTCTCGTAGGCTGTCACATTAAGAATAGATTGCGTGGTAAGATATATCTGCCTAGGATCTCTATATAAAAAGTCGAAATTTATTCTTCATGACCATCGATTTGCATTTTCATTGGGACTGTTGTGCAACTAGAGTGTCAAATTTAGTAGCAATGTTTGTTGTCGCGTAATGTAATTATAAGTAATGTATCTATACAAAAGATTAAAAAAGAGATTAATCAAAAGACAATTTAGGATTTTTGTCCTAGATGAGTTTCAGTTTATTTATTTAATATTTGAAATTTTTATTTAATTAATTTTTTAAGAATTTATTAAAAAAATAATAATCTTTTGAAGAATTAAAAAGAAAAATATTTTTAAAATTTTTAAAATTATTTTGAATTTCAATATTTTACAAGAAATATATATTTTTTAATTTTAAATTATTTTTTATTTTAAATTATACACACGACGCTTACGTAGCAATGACAAGTCAGTAATCTGTTAGCTACATAGAATAAAATTTAACGGAAGTCTCACTTTACAACATTGTGAATAATTAGAGAGTAATTTTTTACGGTTCAAAAAAATCAGGGGCACAATAATGTATTGGTCATAATTTAAAGGAAAAAAAATATTAAATAGCCTAATTAAAAATTTGAATAATGAAGAGTATTTTATAGATATAAAGATTTACTATAGCAAAAGTTTTAAAAATTTAATGGAGTGGTATTTTAACATCATTTCTTTATATTTTAAAGAATTTTTATCACAGAAGTGATTGGGGATCCTCTTATGCAAGAGGGAGAAAAAGAAGTTTTATTTTTGCAAAGAGAGATAGGTTATTTGTGAAACTAAAAAGTGAGAGAGGGAGAAGGTTTTTGTATCACTAAAATACCAACAATTAAAAGTAATCGCACCAATAACAATAATGATATTAAAACTAGTAACCCTATTGCCAAATTGGTCAACGTCGTGTGGACTAACACCACTACTCAATGCGCGTCTGCAAAATACTAAAAATCAAAAGTAATTGCGTCAATAACGATACTGATGTCAAAACTCATAATGCTACCAAATTGGTCAATGCAGGCTATCACCAAAATCCAAATTCTTTGTCATAGTAAAGTAATTTGTGTTTCCATTCTAGACGAAGGTTCTAGAGTATTCAGATTTGTACTCATATGACAGGTAAAGATATGTGCTCCCACTTTTTATACTAAAATATTACGTACTTACGTAGCAAAAATATTTTAGCTAATCACATATTTTTTTTAACTATTCACATTTATTTAAGAACCAACAATTAAAAGTAACCGCACCAATAACAATAATGATATTAAAACCAGTAACCCTATTGCCAAATTGGTCAATGTCGTGTGGGCTAATACCACTACTCAATGCGCGTCTGCAAAATACTAAAATTCAAAAGTAATTGCGTCAATAACGATATTGATGTCAAAACTCATAATGCTACCAAATTGGTCAATGCGGGCTATCACCAAAATCCAATTTCTTTGTCATAGTAAAGTAATTTGTGTTTCCATTCTAGACAGAGGTTCTAGAGTAGTGAGATTTGTATTCATATGCCAGGTAAAGATATGTGCTCCCACTTTTTATACTAAAATATTAAGTACTTACGTAGCAAAAAAAAACAAATAATGACGAAAACAAATAAACTTTTGTTCAAATGTATACAAGTAAATGCTTATTGCTTGCGCGGATTAGAAATATGATAGAGAATTCTTTACTTTGTTTCTATCATTACATTATTTCCTTCTAGCATAAATAAAAATTGTATTTATGGCATGAATACTTTATATTTTCGGGTTTATACACTTATATACCTATTTTTTTTTTTCAATGACAAAAATACCAAATGTTGTGTTTTTGTTACATCTATCACTACCAAGTTTGTTAAGTGCTACCATGGCTATTATGATAACATGTATCTCACTATTCGACCACTTCATAATATTTTTGTAAAAAAATTATTGATTTATTTTAAAAATTAGAAAAAATAAATGTAAGAAATAAATAATTTAATCAATTAAAAAAAAATCTTCTCATCGTCGCTTTTTTTTTTTTTTTCCTCTCCTTCAATTCTTCCCCCCAACTTCTTCTTCTTCTTCTTTATGGTCTCTACAGATCACCCAAACTGATGGGTGTCGTGTGTCGTGTCAAATTCAATTATTATTTTCTTTTTAGTATTACTAATTATATAAGTATAACAGTAAATACGAGTGGAACCCACGAGGACTACATTCAAATTATTATTCAACAATTAACAACGAAAATTAAAGAAGGGATTTTTTTTTTCAAATTGAAACTTAAATAGCATAAACATAAAAGCAATAATGACTTGATATTACGATTTAAAGAAACAGGTAAGAATCATTCTCCACCCTCCACAATCATTCAAGACCAACAATAATTAACATTATTCTGATTTCCCAATTAAATTATTAACCTCGTAGATAATGTTGAAGCAGTCAATTATCCCAATCTCTCAATTACAATTAATCAAGGCGAAGCGCTCAATAATTAAATCTTTATACTAAGCAATAGATCCATGAATCATGTAATCTATTTAACCTATGAATAACATTAATTCATGTGGAGATAGGCTAATCTAAGCAACAAATCAATTTAACATATAATTCGTTTAACCTAGGTTCTAAACTTCATCACAATTAATAATACCTACGACAATACTATCAATTGAAAATTACCACATACACTTAGAACCCTAAACTATTAGGTGAATAGTAATTCTTAGATGATAGTAGAATAATGAAACATCCTAATTAGTTGGTCATCTAGCAAGATATCACATATTCCATAACATTAATCATAGAAGAATAGAAGCAATTTAACATTGGAGAAATCAAGAAATAACATTCATTATTGAAAATCAAGAATTCATGTGTTTGGGTTTTGAATTAACCCTTAACCTAAAAGAAGATTACTCCATAATCACAAATGTTGACTGTGTTTTTAGCCAACGACGTGAGAACGTAAAAAACGATAAACCTTCAAGAGAATTTAAACGACACAGACAGTTTAATCAAGAAAAATAAATAACACAGGAGATTTTATAGTGGTTCAGCCCCGATCAGTCGGTAATAGCCTAATCCACTTAGAGTTGTGATTATAGATCTGTACTAAAGATCAGATGGACTGAGCCAACTGAATTTCTTCAGTACAGATTGCAAAAATACAAGAATCTTTTCAAATACCAGCACTTTCTCTCTCTAGAATACTGAGACCCAGATTTTCTCTCTCTAGAATACTCAGACCCAAATTTTCCCAAAAGTCTAGAAAGAAGAAGCAGAAGCCCCTCTCTAATCCCATAAGCCCTCTATTTATAGGCTTAGGGTCATACATCTGATATCCCCTAGAATCGGGATATTTTATTATATTTATTACATTTAAATTACAAAAAACATTAAAAATGTAACAAAACCCCCCATTTGTGGGAAGAATGAGAGATTCACGCGTATCTTGTTGAAGCTTTTTCTGGGAATCTTGACTTAGTCCTCCTCTAGCTAGTTGATCCACCTCACCTCCACTCTGGTCGATCATACACATGCTGGTCGGACATACACTTGCTGGTAGGACATGCAAGTGTTGGACATGCACTTCTCTCCTCTAACATGACACTCTCCTCTAGCATGCCATTTCTTTATTTGAACAACCATGCACTGGTTGGACATATGCATAAAGACCAAATTCTTGGGCTCTCCTAGGACCACTCTCTTGGGGTCTCCTAGGACCACAGTCCCTTAGGCTCTCCTCGGACCACATCCTTGGGGTCTCCTAGGACCACTCTCTTGGGGTCTCTTAGGACCAAAGTCCCTTGGGCTCTCCTCGGACCACATCCTTGGGGTCTCCTAGGATGCACTTGGCTTGGTTATGACATCTTTCAAGCAGTCCAAACTCTTCACCAGTCTACCGGGTCACTTTTTCACAACTCTGAGGAGTCAATGTATTTATTGACTATTAATCTGTCTTTTACTGACCATGCACTGCCACTTGTCACCTTTATTGCCAGGTCATTGATCTCCAATTTTCGGGGATAACAACAAACATAACCAATAACATAATTATAATTGAAATTAAAGAGTTTCAAAGAGAAGAAGGAAAAACTAGTTTGATGTAGGAAAGATTGTTGTCCTCGTCGCTGCCAAAACTTGCTGTTTCCAAAATCTTAATTACTTGCAATTAGGTTGCAGTCACCACTTCTTTGAGCCGCAACCAACGCTCCAAATTTCACTTCTCTTGATTGTGTAAGCCGTTACTCAAGCTTCATTCACCGCAACATCACCATATACGCTTAGAGACTTCAAAACACATTAGAATTACATCTCAACTTCATCTTGCAACTCCTTTTTGTAGCCTATAAAATTATTAAACCAAAATTGCATTAAATATATTAGTGTTATCAACAAAAATTACAACATAGTTTAATTATCGAAAACTTACACAATGAAGTTAAAATCTCTTAAAACACCAAATTAGCATCATCCAAATACAAAAAAACTTGCAATATATATATATATAACAATGAACTTATCAAATTCCCCCACACTTGAACTGTACTAGTCTCTTAGCAAACTAACTAAAACTAAAATAAAAATAAAAACAATAAAAATAACATTAAACAAAATAAACTAGACTCAACTAAGCAACAATCTTGTTGAAAGTGATGATTGTCTCAGAGAATCACACAAATATATGCTGACAGTTTTTAACTATCGCTATTAAGCAACGACGACAGTCGACTAATTGTCATATTTGCCTATGCCGACAGTTGAAGGTATCGTCATTACTCGTAACGCCGACAGTTATTAGGTGTCATGATTGGCTGTCTATGATGACAATTTTTAACTGTCGCAAAGTTTCCACACCCGAGGACACTGCAAATATGTTGTCAATGCCCCTTGGTTTCAAAATCAACGCAGCAATTACAGTAAAAGAATGCACATCAAAAATTAAATTAATTAACATTGGTAACATTAACTTTATATTTGTTTAGTTATAATACTTTCTAAATAAAAGAAATACATAGTTCCGATATCTAGCAAAGTTCCAAAAACATTAGTTTGTCATAAAATGGATATTTAGCACAATATGCACATCAAAAGGTTAAATTAACTCAACCTATAATTTGTTAGATTGATTATGTATTTGATTAGTTCTAACAATTTCTAATAAAAGAAATACAAAGTTCCAAAAATGACTAAATCCCTTCACATAGTTACTGAGCATGCATGTCATCATTTAGCGAGATGCGGTAGAATATATTTTGCCCACTCCTCTTGAACTTCATTAAGTTCAGCATCAGTATACGGTAAATCTGAATTGAACTGCAAATAATTGAAATTATAAGTTATATGTCAAATATATATGTAATTAAAATATAACTTTATTAAAGTTAAAAGGTAAACACATTTAATTATTACATTATTCGATAGACATGCTCTGGTTCTTTGTTGTGAAATGAGATCCCTAGCATACTTCATGCAGTAGATACCGCACTTTGGGGTTTTTAGTTGTTGTCGACACTGTTAACAAAGACAAATATAAAAAATATTACATATACTTGTTAGTATACTTATAATTTAAATCTTATGTTTCATAAAGTTGAATGTTGCTTACCTTTGGACTATAATACTTTAGACTTACAACTCTTTTTCCTTTTTCCGTATCATATAGTGTGAAAGCACTATACATAATGAAAATATTTTAATTAGCAAACAAGTACTATTAAAAAGACAATATACTTTAAGGAATGAAACTTATATAAACTTACAACCTAATTATATTTTTAATCTCAATGTGTAATTGAAGGTTAATGGGATCCAAGAATGTCACTGAATGTGAGTGAGGTTGAAATAGCAATAACATCCAATGTTCACTAGAAAACAAACAATCAAATATTTAGAAGATGACTATATGAACTTAACATTTCAAAACTCAATATAAACTTACTTGTTATTCCAGGGACAAATAAAGAACTGCTTCTCACCCATTTGAATGGATCGATCTTTAAGTGCTTGGGCACACTTATTCTCATTACCTACACTAACTTCACATGGATGCTGAAATGTGTACAAATGATCCAACCCATTGGTATGTAGTATATCATCCAACAACTTAGAAATTAATCATATTTAATTATAAAGGGCATGCATATAATTTAAACTTTAAATTATAAAAGACATGAATATATACCTCAAATACAATTTCATTGGAGTTTGCCCAATCTTGTCCATGTTGCAAAATTGTGTCACATCATCCTTGAAAAGAGTAGAAATCGTGTTGTATCCAAAAACATGCAATGGGATATTAATCTTCTTGTGGTAGTCATTATCCCATGGTGATACAAACTTCAATAAAGAGGTTAAAGTACTTGACATAGATGTCGATCATTATGACAGATTGACACTACCTCCTATGTCAATGGCTCTACATGCGGAAGTTTTGGGGGTTGTGGATGTTAAGTGGAAGGTATTATCGCCTCAACATCTTCTTGTTTTCTCTTCTGCTTATGACCCAAGGAAAAGTTAAAATAAAATAAGTTAGGCAATAATAACTTATAGACATTACCTGTCCTTGCTCACTTTCGTCGATAATAAGATGTTTATGCCATGTTACTGGTACCCCAACTGCTTGACCTACCAAAGTGATCATTTCATTCAAATTAGGAAATTGTAGCTTAGCCATCTCTTCGTGGGCTACCTCAACGACTACACGAGCAACTTCTTTAGGCATCTTTTTTCAATGGATATCTGTACTATCAGTCTTAAGGATGTATCCTGATGCAACTATGTTGTCTCTCATTTTGATAGCAAGCTTGCATTTAATATGCTGCATTAGAAAGAAATAATAAATATAGTACAATAGTGAAATTATTAAGCATTAAAAATTTGCTAAGTTGATTATGGTAAACACTGGTGGAGTAAACACTGGTGGTGGTGGTGGTGGTTGTGCTAGTATTGGTGGAACAAGCACTTGTTGAACATGTGGTGCTAGTGGTGGTGGTGGTGGTGCTAGTACTGGTGGAACAAGTTCAACATATGGTGCTAGTGGTGGTGGTGGTGGTGATACATTAGAGGTTACTCTTCCCACACAAGAACCAGATGCATGCGATGACTCACTGATATTGTTTTGTGTCGATCTAAATTGCTCCATCAATTGATTTAACTTCTCCTAAGTTTGACAGTTCCTCTCATCAGATTATCGAAGTTGCTCTTCCAGCCTATTAATGCGGCTATCTTCTGAAGAAGTTACTTCAAGCTGACTTTTTCTCTTAGGCTTTGGTGTCTTAAAAAATTGGGTAGGGGTGACACCTTTAGGCATCCCCCTAACACGTCCTGAATGCTCAGGGGTGCCCAAAGCCAAAGGTAGGACTTCTTTGGATCTTTCCACCTCCAAAGTTCCTTCTGCTACCTTTTGTTTGTAGTCAACCTATATACAAAATCAAATTAGTTAATAATTAATGTGAACTTCAATTTAAAAATGTTAATTAGTGAATAAGTAAAATTATACTCACAATCTTCTCCATAATTGATGCTACATCCTCAGTTGACTCTCATTTTTTTGTCTTTTCTGATCCTTATCCACATATAAGCTCTATCAAAATCTGTTAGTTCGTGACCTAATTCTGCTTCAAGTTGTTGCTCTATCTATTTGTAACCACCCTGTCCTGTGCGATGATTGTATTAGTTCTGTGCCCGCGCACCTTGTTTCTTTTTTCTTAGCTCAGCCCACTAAGGAGATAATCTCTTAGCAACGAATCCTTCCCAACCATCTTGTTTGATCACGTTGCTCCATGCATTTGGTGGATGGGAAAAAAGTTTAGGAGCTTTTTCTTTGTACTTTTCAACTTTATTTTTTGTTAGCCAACTCTTCCAATCTCTCCATCGGTCTCCGACATCACTCAAAAATTTTGCTTTAGATGTGGCTTGTACATCAAATGACTCCTACATAAATAAACAAAATAATTAATCAATTAATAAACAACTATTGTAGAGTCCAAGAACTTTACTTAGCTAATTGTTTAGTAGTATTATAGTATGTTTAGTATTATTTTTGTAACTGTGGATTTTTGGTTCAGACCGGGAATTATTTGGACACTCATAGTAGTACTTGTAGATTTTCTAAGTTTAACCTATAGTTTAAGAATATTAATTTTAACCTAAGGTTGATTAATATGACTGATATTAAGGATTATATTTATTGTACTATAAGGTTTAGATATCAACCAATAGGATTTTAAGCACATGTTATGAATGGTGATTAAGGATTAAGTATTTTTTAGGATTAAATTTAATGAGGAGTAAAGTTTGAATGTTATAGGGTCAGTCAGCAGCTTTGAATACGTTGAGGGCTTAGTCAAGGCTGTTTACTCCATTCAAACTTAGCTAAAAATGTGTAATTTCGTGTTTAAATATTCAGCGTGTGCCGATATATCGCAGCTATAGGGGGCGATATATCGCAGCACGTAGATACGGAAAACACGAATCGATGCACGGTCGCCTCGGGAACAATGGTCCAGGCGATATATCGCCTATAGGGGGCGATATATCGCCTCCTCCAGCATATGTTCAAACGTTTTTGAATTCTTTTCCTTTCAGCCATTCAAACTCCTTCATAAGTCCAGCATCTTTTGAACGAGTCTTCAGGCTCTGCTGAACGATTATTCAAATTATTTTCACCTAAAAAGCCATTATTTTTATTCAAGTAAAATCAAGATACTTTCATTCCCAAACTCTATAAATAGGACCTAGTACCCATCCATTATTCACCTTTTGCTCTAAGTTCAGAAGCTGCAAGTGCGAGGAGAGTGTGAGAGTTAAACACTTGGGTGGGAAAGTCATAAGCTTAATCATCTTTAGCTTATCAAACACTTTGGGAAGTAAGGTTCTTTAGTATTTCGGTTGTGGTTAGATTGATCTTGCAAGTCTTTGAGGTAAACCCGAAACTCTATTTCTTTTGTTTCATGTTATTTTCTTTCTCAAAGCCTTCTACTCAGTCCCCTAACCTCATTCTTATTTTGGTTAGGGAATCCAAGTTCTTAAGCACATAAGTTGTGGTAAGCATATTTCTCAATGGTTTAGTCTTCCTATTCATTTTCATTTCTTCTTCTTCATAAGACTCACTCTTTCTCATATGGTTTTAGGAGTATTCCAAAAGTCCCAACTCAGTCCATCATATCCCGGTAACTTTGGTAAGGAAAATAGGATAGAAACTATATGTGTATTGCTTATGTGTTATGTTATGAAATATGATATGTTATGAATGTGTATGTTTGTAGGCTTGGGCTTATGCCCTATTTGACCAACAAGACGCCAAAAAGATTATGGGCATATGCCTACTTAGCTAGTAGGACCCCACTAATCTCATGGGCATAAGCTTGTTTAGTCTATGGGACCCCAAGTAATAATGGCCATTATAATAAGTGTAGGTATTAAGTGTTATGTTATGCATTTACGTTTATTATGAAATTTATGTGTATGACTATGTGTTAGATTTTCCTTGCTGGGCATTAGGCTCATTCCTTTTTGTTTTATGTGCAGGAAAATAGCTTTAGAGGCGGTAAGATTCGTGACGCTTAGAGGATGTGTATCGATGGTGAATGGAGTCAAGGGGCTGAGCGTTATTCGATTCGAGGATGTAGTCTCATTTTATCTTTTATGGTTTTATATGTATTTTCCGCATTTCTTATGTAATTCTTTTCATTTAAATCATGTTTTGTTTTTAAAGACAATGGGATCCCATATCCTTCTTAGTATTTATTTGTAAGTAACTCTTATTTTACAAGTTACTCAATAAAATTATGGTATTTTCGTAAAAATGTAAGTTTATGTATAGTTTCGTTAATGGTCCAAAAAGTCTAGATTAGTGGGTCATTACAACTATATATGTTCACTCATATACAAGTTAATAAAATTTAAAAACTTACATTAATTTCTTTCCGAATTAGCTCTTTAGTTTCATTTGGGACCAACCTCCAGTCATTGATATTCAAAGGAATGTGACAACGTGCCAACACTCCAATACGGCTTTCCATCTTCGTTGTCCCCTTTCCAATTGATATCCCTAATTCATTATACTCAACCACTAATTTTTGACCCTCACTTCTAGCCTTTATGACATTAGCGCAAACTGTTTTACCCCTATATATCTTCAGAATTTCAACTTCTTGTGGGATTTCACCCATCTCATCATTGTCATCGGCAAATGGGTCAACATCATCATCAGATAAAGGGGGAACCATATTTGTGTCCCTACATTTGAATAATAATAAAAGTTAGTTCACAAAGTATTGCAGTGGTTTCCCACCAAAGGTTAACAAAACAAAATGCAAAGTACCTTGTTCTAAAAGTGTTTTCATGTAAAAACCACTTAATTTGTCAAGTAACACTTAATTTTCAAACCATAAACCTTTACCATCCTCACGTAAACCAATGTTTTCATCCTCAATGGTGACATTAGGAAGTGGTGCGTCAAGCACAAAAGGTTATTGTTCTAGTAAAACATCGTCGTTGTGAGATTCTTTTAGGTGATAGTCTTTTGGTTGGCTTGTTAACACAACCGACCAGCGAGCATCTAAAGGATCAGTGACATAGAAAACTTGCTTGGCTTGGGACACCATTATAAATCGGTCAGATTTGTGCCCTATTCAATTCAAGTCAACCAATATAAATCTGATAAGTATATTTTTGTATAAAGTTTACCTTTCTACTTATCAGATTTTGTGTTCATAAGTAGTGTGTTTGGGGATAGTTAGAATCGTTTTTTTTTATTTGTTTCATTTAATCTAAATCATTATTTTTAAAGATAATTGTATATTTTTGATGATTTTTGGTTGAATGATGATTTTGTAGGATTCTAACCATTGGAGTAAAGTGTTAAAGAGAAGAAAAATCGAGAAAAGAACAAGAGTACGAGAAATCTGAGAGCGTGCCGCTACAGGGAAAAGTCCCTGCCGCTACGAGGCAAGTCAGACAGGTCCTTGCCGCTACAGGGAAAAGTCCCTGCCGCTACAAGAGAAACAGAGAGTCTCGTGCCGCGGCAAGGAAAGTTGCATACCGCGGCACGAAAAGCCTATATCGCATATCTGAAGCCTCGTGCCGCGGCAAGGAAATATGGCTGCTGCGGCACGCGTTAAAATTCAAATTCAAATTCGATTTTTCTTAATTTTTGGACGGGAAATAAAAGGGGGATTAGGTCATATTCGTAAAAAAAAAGTTTTTATTTTACGTTTTTAGAGAGAGAAACTCAGAGGGAGAGCCTTGGAGGAGAAGGAGGATTGCAATCAACATCTCAATAGTTTTCTTCTTCCCCTACTCTATTATTCTTTATCTATGTTTATGTTTTTAATCATGATGAAGATTGTTGGCTAGTTTCTTTTAGGTTAAGGGTTATTCAAAACCCAGACATGATTGTTTGATTTCAGATGTGAATATTATTTCTTGATTTCCCTAATATTAAATTGATTCTATTTTTCTATGCCTATTGTATGAATTTTGTGATTCCTTGTTAGGGTGTACAACTAATTAGGGTTTACATTATTTCATTATCATCTTAGAATTTCTATTCACCTAATAGTTTAGGGTTCTAAGTATTTGTGATAAATTGCAATCAATGATGTGGTCAAAAGTGTTGTTGATTGTGATGAAGAATAGAACCTAGGTTAAATGAATTAAATGCTTCATTGATTTATTGCCTAGATTAACCTATCTCCACTGTTGTTAATGCTTTTCCTAAATTGAATGAATCGTATGCTTAATAGGTTTGTTGTTTGGTAAAAAGAATTGATTATTGAGCGCTTAGCCGTAATTGATTGTGATAGGGAGATTGGGATAATTGACTGCTTAAGCGTTATCTACAGGGTTAATAGTTTAATTGGGAATCGGAATAATATTCATTATTGATATTCATGCATGATTGTCTGAGGTGGAGAATAATTCTTAACCATCTTTGAAATCGTTGTTAATCTCTTCTTGCTATCAATTGTTTTCTTAATTCTTGCTTTTATTTTTACTTTCCAAATCCCCCCTTTCCAATTTAACTTTGTTAAGCTTTTGTGAATAATAAACTGAATATAGTTCCCTTGGGTTCGACCTCTATTTGCCGTTATACTAAATAATTGGTTTTAGAGTAAATAAAATATTTGTTAAATTTGGTACGCAATACGACACGCATCAAAATCTGAAGTTCTCTTGTTTAACCCCGCTATCACTCTTCACCCAATCACATAAAAAAAAAAGAGGAATTCAAACATTTATATAATCTAATTCCCAAATTTCTTTGATAACTCTGTAGAATGTCATATCACATTCTATGAGATTTTTATCTTTGGAACTAAATACTTGAAAAGATTTGGCGACAATGATAACACCATAATTTTGTGTCTTTATACTATTATCACGATCCAATGTGTTAAATTGAGTACCATTTATATAATAAGATTAAAATTTAATCACATTAAATATAGGGCCTCGTGATATCCATTTTAATGATTTTGACATTGTATTAGGTGTTTTACTCAATTCAATTAGGACCTACAAACAAAAATTAAAAAAAAAATCAGATATATAAAATATAAAAATATCATCTAACTTAAAACTAGGCCCACGAAACACAGAACAGTAATTTTGGACCTGATTTTCTAGCCAAGTGCTAAAATTTCGATAATGTTCATCTTGTAGCCATTTTTATTCTTCGACTTAGTTGGATAGGAACTTTTGATCCAATTGAAACGCTCCCTTGAAAATAGAGTGATCCAAACTTCATTATTGTTTTCAAAGTTAACTACTTATATCGTTAAATTTTTCAAAAGAATTAGAATTAAAAGTATCTTACTCGATGTAGGGTTGAACATCGTTAATATTTTGTAAGACTAAGCGATGAGCTTCATCTCGATCAACTTGATTTATTTTCGAAACAACACCACCTCTTCCACCTTTACTAATTTCAATCTCAATTCGAGATGGACATGCCCCAACACTTGAAACACCTAACAAGTAATCTGAACAAAACTCCATTACTTCTTCAACAATATAAGATTCAATAATGCAAGGCCTGCTTCTATTTCTGACATAACCTTTTAAAATCTTCATATACCTTTCAAAAGGGTACATCCATCTTAAATACACTAGTCCACACAATCTCACTTTTCTCACCAAATGAACTGTTAGGTGAACCATAATATATAAAAAAAAAAAAAAGGGTGGAAAGAATTGCTCCAACAAGCACAAAGTGTATATGATTTATGATTCAAGTTTGTCCAACTTAGAAACATCTACCACTTTACAACAAAGAGATTTAAAGAACAAGAAAAATCTTGTGATGGAATTTCTAACCTTTTTGGGTAAGATAGAACAAATAACAATTGGTAGAATATGTTGTAAAAGTGTATGATGATCGTGAGATTTCAACCCAACTAAATTCAAGTTTTTCATATCTACCAATGTTGAAATATTGGAGGAATAAGCTTCTAGAACTTTCACATTGTCCAAACAATGACAAATTCCTCGTTTCTCCTTTATTCAAGGTATAACACGCTGGTGGTAAATATGTTCGTTTCTCACCAACCTTTGGTGCTAAATTTGTACGCACACCCATATCTTTTAAATCTAGTCGAGCTTTAATTCCATCCTTACTCCGTCCAGGAATATTCAACAATGTACTAATAAGGCTATCAGACACATTTTTCTCATTATGCATGACATCCAAGTTATGACGTAGGACCAAATGCTCTCAGTATTCAAGCTCAAAGAATATAGACTTCTTCTTACAACAAACCTTAGGATCAATTTGAACCTCCTCACCATTTTCACGTCCTCTCGTTCTTTTCATGCTCTGTTTGTGCTTTCCTAGTTTGAATTGGACTTTATTCAACTTTTGGACCAATTGTCTTCCATATAATGGTGGTGGAGCCATTGCAAACTCTTGTGATCCATTGAATAGTTTTTCCCATATTCGGAAGACATGATCGTGTGGTAAGAACTTTCTGTGTCCCATGAAACAAATCTTTCTAGAGTGCTTCAAATATTGAGAACATATGTTCTCCTCACAGATAGGACATGCCTTGTACCCTTTCACACTAAACCCAGATAGATTGCCTAAGGCAGGAAAATCATTAATGGTCCATAACAACACAGCTCTAAGTTTGAACTCTTCCTTCCTATATGCATCATAAGCATCAACACCTTCATACCATCGAGTGCTTAAATCATCAATAAGAGGAGCTAGATATACTTCAATATCATTTCCGGGTTGTTTAGGACCTGATATCAATAATGTCAACATAGTAAACTTCCTCTTCATACACAACCATGGTGGTAGATTGTAAATGACAAGTATATTTACTATTTAGGGAAGTATGTGGATTAATTCCATTAGCAGAAAAGCCTAAATGAATATTTCTAGGTTCGTTACCAAACTCAGGCCATTTCCAATCGACTCTCTTCCAAGCAGGTGAGTCAGCTGGATGTCTAAGTTTACCATCCTGTATTATATCATTGGCATGCCATGTTAAGTTTTTAGTATGATCAGTATTTCGATAAAGTCGAATCAAATAAGGTATAGCCGATAAGTACCATAAAACTTTTGTAGGAACTCCTACCCTAACCTCATCATAATTCTTTTTCTTCTGCCATCTTAACTCACCACAAATCGGACATGAATTTGCATCAACCAATCTTTTTCGATACAAGATGAAATCGTTAGGACAAGCATGAATCTTTTCGTATTGCATGCCTAACGAACGCAATGTCTTCTTTGCCTCATAAAACGACAATGACATTTCATTATTTTTGGATAATAGCTCTCCTAGAAAGGAAAGTATATCCGTAAAGCTCTTATCACTCAACCCATGTTTAGCTTTTATATTATACAACCTAAGAAGTGTTGACAGTTTAGTGAACTTATTACAACCAGGGTAAATGGGTTTCTCAGCATCCTCTAAAATAGTTTGAAATTTCACTGGATCAAAATCTGATTCAAATTTTGCATCACCTATCATTTCTGCAATGTCATCTCTCTCATCATCATTCACATAATCACAATTATTCTTCTTAGATGAAGATTCTCTACTAAATGTGATTTTTTCTCCATGCAGAAACCACATCTTATAACTTTTATCTATTCCATCCTTAAATAAGTGACCATTTATCTCAGTAGTTTTCATTCTTTGAACATTACCACACTTAATACAAGGGCAACAAATGTTATTAGGATCTTTAGCGTTTCTTGCGCAAAACTCCAAGAAATGATCAACTCCATCCTTATATTTCACTGATAATCTATTCGTTGACATCCAATCTTTATCAATGGCCATTATTTTGTCTAAAACTGCAGACAAAAAAATTATTTTCAGAATTATGTTCAATTAAATAATCTAAAACAAAATTGACAAAGTTTCATCTGTTAATATTGCATATCCAATGTAGAATATGATTGAAATTAATGAGTGAAATATTATAACATGGAATATATTGTACTCAAAAGTAATACAAGCATTTTTAATTAATTTTGTGAGTATAGATATGAGTGTTTAATATGTATTTAGTCAAAAATTTCATAAATAAATAAGTTAATGATTTGGAATGCAAGCTTTAGAAACTTAACATTTCAAACCCAAATAACTATGTTTGAGTAGTTCATTCCCTTTGGTTGGTGTTAATTGTGATTGATGGCTAGGCTAGAAAATTAAAGGATATGCTGTTCGATTTCCTGTATATTTTTTTATACTTAGTTTTGTTTTGTTTTGTATGTTTATTTTATTATTTTTCTTAATATGTATATTTTATTAAAGTAAATAGGCACAATATGGAAAATGCATGCTTTGGCTTTGGTTTTTGCATATAAGCTCGGCTCCCTATTCTTTTCTTGCAACTTCGCAAGTTGAATCAATTTGGTGAGTTATCAATAAGTATTACAAGTGTCAAATTGTAATAAGTATTAAATGAGTATTACAAGTGTCAAATTGTAATAAGTTGGTCACCAAATTGAGACACAATTGTAGACAACATATTTGAATCCAAAATAAACTTATTATTGGGAGAGTTTAGGTATGGTATAGGAGTTTACTTAATCAAAAATGGTATTTTATTTTTAATTTGGATCCTATTATTATCTATTAATTCAATTGATAACGAATTAGCTCAAACCCCATGTAATAATACCAACCCTATAAAGATTAGTTATATATAGTTATACCACTATGAAAAAAAAATGAAATTAGAAAGTGATGTGCATGTAAAAACATGTTCTTTACGATGAACTAAGGAATCTCAAAAGATTTAAGTAATAAATAAAAAAGTGTATATATAATCATGCATGTAGAAATATGTAAAATATATTATGGATATAAATATATATAATGTGGTATTGGTGAGAGATCACTACAAGGGGTTAGTGATATTTGTCCCACATTCAGCCATCAAAAGGCAATACGACCCAAAAAAGACTGACTTATGGAACCCTATACAAAAGCTATTTTGCTACAATTCCCTGGCTCTCTTGCAAAAGCTAGTTTTCTTTTTCTTTTTTTATAAAAAAAAATGTCTTCAGAAAAAAGAACTTACAGGAAAAAAAAAAAATTATCTCTTACCCCATTATTTTTAATTATCATTGCTAAATTTAAAATAGACATCTCTTCTCCCATATTTGTAACCTAACCATCTATCAATATCAATTCAAATAATTCAATCAATTCATCCAACAACAAATTTTTCTTCCTTATATCTCCCCCAGTACGCAATTGAATATATTACAGAACCTACTTCACTAAGACATGTAAGTTCGTAACCTTCCGTTATCACCGCAGTACACAGTTATAATCCAAAATCCCACTTCACTATAGATGAATATTTAAGATATTCAAACTTCTCTAACATAAACTTGTATAATATTAAAAAGAATAAAAGAATATACCTCTTCCAATCAATAGCAAACTTTTCTAATGCTCCTTACTAATTCCACTACCTAAAAATAAAATTAATGCTTGAAATATTATAACATGAAATATATTGTACTCAAAAGTAATACAAGTATGAATGGGAACCAAAAAGAGTATTGTGCTCAAATAAATGCTAATCCAAAAGAATGAAACTTAGAGTCTAATATTACTATAAATTATCAACCAAAAAAAATATCTGATCTGAGTTTTACACGAGTATTTTTATTTTAGCAGATGTGTCATTCTAATAATTTGTTTATTAGTCAGTTTTCAAAAACGTTGTTTATAATCTTATTAATTTGATCCAGTTGATAATTAAATTATCATACCTAAAGTTGTCATCATGTATATAATTATTAAAAATAAAATATATCACTTAATCTATACTATATACTAGCTTATACACACTAAAATACAGTTATTAGAATAAAAAAAAATGATCGATTTATCATTTTTGTAGTCATCAAATTTAAAAAATAAATAAATAAAAAATCTACTTGATCTACTCATCTGTGCCACTCTCAGTCAGTAAGTTTACTTTCTAAAAACTTAATAATTAATTTTTTTCTGGGTTTATCATTATTATTCATAAAATTATATATATATATATATATATAAACATAATGGATTTGGTTGGTGTTTGGACATGCAGTACCGACCATCGAGTGCTTGCAACGCACCTTTCATGACTACCTGCCTCCTCAGACTCTATATAGGACCTCATATGTATAATATTTTATACTATTGGACCTAAACATGATCACAAGAACAAAAAAATGATGCACAATATTATAAATTACCTCACCAAAGACATTAGAACATACTATTATATAGTTTTAATTTATTGGTAAATCTCATTGAAAAGAATTTGTAAAGTATCAAATATCAATATATGTAAGGGTACTGTGTCATAAACAAGTTAATATAATAATAAGTACCAAATATCATTTCCTCGGGGATTATTTTAGTAATGAATTGTAACAGATCAACACTCACAAATTTGAAGAAAATACTTGAAATAAATTGATTTAAAATGAAAATAAAGCAAACAAGAAACTGAAAAGTGCACAAACTAAATGGGAACCAATCTGAAATACTAATGCCGCAGCACACTAAGTGCATTTTATCAAACACTTTGTGTGCAACTCAAAATCCAAACGAAAACACATAGTTATTTAAGACATCCATAAATGACAAAATCAAATGTAATGTGCATATAAATGAATGTTATTATGCATGAAAAAGACAAACTAACGTTGAATTTGCAACCACAAATTCGGACCCTAAACTTTGAGATTTTAGAATTTTAAACTTTGAAATCTTTAAATCTATAAAAAGAAATCAAATAATAAGTCAAAACTACAATTAAGCACACATAAAACATAAATTTCAATACCAAAATAACAAATAAATGGGTTGATAAATGGAAGACTTAGGCTCTCGAAGGGACACCTCGCAACTGTTGGAAGATGGAGGAGACGCGTGCAGGTGGTTGGTGGACTTTGGCCGTCGCAGGTGGCTGAAGGTTCAGCGTCGACGGTGGCTGGAAGAGAGAAGCAGTCGCACACGGACACAGGAAAAGAGAAGAGGGAAAAAGAAATGTGAGGGGAAATTATAATATTAGAGTCTCAATTTTTTTTAATTGGGTAATGCCGACAACTTATAGCTGTCAGCATTGCCCCGTTAAAAAAAAAATCAAACTCTATAATTTCCCAATAGCGATAGCTTTGCTCCAATAAATTTTTATAAAAAATTATTTAAACATAGATATATATATATATTAAAAAATCATAACTAATAAATTTATATATTAAAATAATAAAACAACTCTTTTTTAACTAATACAAATTTTATAAATATGTTAAAGAATAATATAGTTAATTTTATAAATATGTTAAAGAATAATAAATTTAAATTTTGATATAACAATAATTATAAATACAAAAGTTAATAATATGAAAAATTTAGAAAAAAAAAATCTAGTTTTAAAAGTTTTTAATATATATAATTTTTATAAATATATATATTTATAATTTAGTTTATTTTTTAAATTATATTATTCATTAATTATATTTTTAGATTTTTTATTTGAATTTTGGTGACATTTTATGACTATCGGCATTGGACTTTTATTAACTGTTGGCGTTAGGGTCAATAGCAACAACGTTTAACTGTCGGCATTGGACTTTTAAGAATTGTCGGCGTTGGAGTCAATAGTGACATCTTTTAACTGTCAGCATTGGTCTCGAATTAACTGTTGGCGTTGTGGTCAATAGCGACACATTTTAACTGTCGACATTGGTCTCGAATTAACTGTCGGTGTTGCAGTCAATAGCTACAGTCAAAAGCAATGGTGACAGTTATTAGTTGTCGGTGTTGGTCTCTATGCCTACAGTTTTTAACTGTCGGCGTAGAGTCCCGCTAAGCAATTACATTGACTGTCGTGGTTGGGTGTTGGGAAAGCCCAATTTTGTAGTACTGTATAATAAATCCAAATTCCATATTCATTAGAATTTCAACCCCAGAGTGAATCACTACTAAAGTCAATCTTTATAACCTCATTCACAATCAATCTTACCCACTTAGATGTGTCAAAATCAGTTTCTGCATGTCAATTATTTATATATGTGTGTCCCTTGTATGGAAAATATTTCTCATGAAAGAACATTCACTCCATAGACATTGACTAATTATTCTCCACTAAAATAAATACACATAACCAAGAATCAAAAGGTCATTATAAGCTTGTAATGTAAGGCTAACATTAGAGGTAGAAGAAAAAGTTACATTTAGGCTCAATTCACACCATAGCATACTTTTTTTTTCTTTCTAATCTTTAGATCTTCCCACAAACTTCCCATACAAATCTAAAATAAACAATCTTTTAACTTCTTCTTTTCACATTGATCTCACTATTTCCTCCACACTTATTATTTTGCAATATATATATATTTGAAAATTTTCATTGCAAACTCTTTTTTTTTTTTTTCAATTCTAATTTCACAAGGAAATAGGAGATCATTTACATTCACATCACAAATCAAACAAAAGAACCATTACATAATTTTCCTCCCTTATTTATAATATCCATCCCACTAAATAACATTCACTTATGACTATGGTGCAATGGGTTACAAGAAAGGTCTAAAATTTTCAAAGCTGCAAAGGTCAAGATTCTAGGTTCATAGAAGAAAATAAAATCATTATTACTCAAAAATGGAAAAGTATGGAATAACAAATCAATGGTAGGCTTGAAAGGCTCAAACGATCCAAAGAACTTGCCTTTATCATCTCCCTAACTATGTGTACTCATGATTTCGCCTCAAATAATTAATCAACGCTTTCTTGAGGGATAGGGACTTTAAATTTCCAACATGCAAAAATTATTTCCAATACAAATAAGAAGTAAAATCAATTATGTACATAAATCTCAAAATACAAGCTCAAGCTTAAGTAGCAATCACACTTGGGTTAAGTACACAAATCATACAGAATTCATCATTATCTAGCATCACATTCAGTACAATCCATAGTTCTCATTATCGACCACTACATTCAACAAGGCCAACACAAGAAAACACACAAACAAATAAAAAAAATAGTTAAAAAAAAATGAAGATAGAAAAAATAAACCCAACAATAGACAAAATGAAATTGTTCCCTTCCCCCACACTTAAACAGTGCATTGTCCTCAATGGAACTTATTACAAAAAAAGTAAAAGTAAAGAAAAGGAAAGGAAAAAGAAACTCTCTCAAAATCATGTCACTGGTCAAGCACGTCCATCTGAGCAAGAATGTCTCCAGGTTGCTCCTCATCATGGATTTCATTGGCAGTCTTTTGTGGCACCGGGATCGATGGAGGATATGGCTACAACCAGGTTGGTGTAGGAGGATAATCAAACATGTTTACTCCGTTACTAGTTGCATGCATCTGAAAACAAAGATCTATATAACTGGCCCATTCCATCATTCACTGTTGATGTTCATGAAATTCTGTGCGATGGGCTTATAAATCAAGGCGAGTGTAGTACAATTATTTCTCCACAGTGCCCACACGGTCAATGAGACTCCTCCCTCTCCCAGTTGGAGGTTGAATTGGTGTTAGTGCAGATGAACTGACTACAGTCTTGTCCTTTGGAACAAGGCGAAGGATGTTGGATTTATCCGATATGAGCATAGGGAACAAAAACTCTTCAGCCTCATCCCATACCACCCCAGATCTAGCACATAGTGTAGTGATGAGCTAGGGATGATAAATATATTCTCCACATATTCCATGCTCTTGATGATGGAAGACTTAATAACCTTCCCCACATCAATGGATTTTCCTGTAACTAGCATAGATGAGTGCACCACACGCAATGTCAACATCATCGAAATGCTTCATTGGCATGAGTTTTGCCCCAATGAACCAATGCCAAGCCTTAGAATGTAAATCCATAAATTTATCCTTGAAATTGCTTGGTTGGTCATTTTCAAATGTCTGTCATTTAACACCTGGATGGACTCCAAGAGTGGCTATGATAGCATCTAAGTCTGGATTCTTCTCTAATTGACTAAACTCATCATTAGGGATGTCTCAAAGTTTATAGAATTTTTTGATAACATCAACATAGTAACTAGCAGGAACGCCATGAACTATGACTTTATTGTTAGCTCGCTCCACAGCATTTGCATAAAATTCGGGAACAATAGGCTGGACTGCTGCTTGTGGCTAAATGCACAATGTTTTCCATCAGTCATATCAAAATCAAATCCTCATTTCGTTACCCAAGCTTTGCCTTTCACAAGAGCTTCTTTATAGACATTAAATTCTTTTTCAATCACAAAGTTGTTTGAATCATATGTAACTTCAGGAGTAGAAGAGGATGCACTTGGATCCTTTCGAATTCTTTTCGTTGCCATTCCAAAACTAATTACCAAAGTTGCATATTGTTTGTAGTTTAATCCTAGAGAAATCCCGATGGTGATAGCCAAAATAGTACAAACACAACAACGATCTTCACCAATATACCTCCCAATATTATCACCAACTTCACTAAAAAACACAACAATTAGTCACTGAATCATTTTATCAAACACCTTGTGTGCAGAAATTTTGCAAGTGAAAAACAAGTGTATAAGTATAACAACCTTCCCAAAAATCACAACCCACAACCTATATAGTCACAATACATGCTCAATATCATTGACAATACCACAAATCTTCAAACAAAAGAGCAAATTCTGAAATCCCCAAATATCCTATAAGTGATAATGAAGAAAATGTACTTACTTGGACATGATGTGTAACGACCCAAAATCACTAATATGGCTTAAGGACCTTGATTAGTATGCCGAGAGGGCATAATTGGTTTGTGTGTGAATTTATTAGTTTAATGCATGATTTTATGATAAGCATGCTTGTATGGTTATATGAATGTAAATGTGATTATATGATATAATTGTGAGAACCACATTATTATGTCGGTAAATCGGCAGCATGCGACTTGAGGCGATCTTTGGGAGCTAGTTAGAGGGAAAGTCACAACGGGTATATATTGGGTATTAGATGGTTATTTGGGTTATCGGGTTATGGAAATGAATAATTGGAGATATATTTGAGGTTAGGAAGCTTAGGTGGAAATACTGGGGAATTTTACCATTTTTCCCTCTGGGACGTTTTCGGTGCCCCGAGCCTTGGGATCACTTAATTACCTAAGGATAGACTAAGTAAAACACATAACACGATGGAAACATTAAGAAATGACCTTCCCTCCTCTTCTTTTTCTCTCTCAAAGAAAACCACAAGAAGCATAAGGAAAACTTGGCTGGGATTAAGAGAATTGGAGCTGTAATATAGGAGATTAGCTCAAGAATTAGCTGAGGATTTAATCAAGAATTAAGGTAAGTCATAAGATTTATGCATGGTGGATAAATTCTGTGTTTATGGCTGAGTTTTGAGGTGTTTATGGGTTTTGACATTGACGGACTGGATTGAAGCTTGGAACTTGAAAGTTAGCTCAGAAATCTCTTAGAGAGTTGGTTCATCAGAGAAGGTAAGCTCGAATCTATAATTTAATGTTTGAATTCTGGTGTTTTCTTGGCTGGTTTTAGTGTTCTTGAGCTTTCGGGTTTCAGAGATTGAAGTAGGATTTTGATGAGTTTCCAGGCTAGATTTTTGCTGGATTATGTTGCTGGAATCATGTTAGAAGTTTTGTGATAATTGAGTTATTGAATTAGGATGGATTTGGGTGGTTTTGAGTAAGGTTCAAATGTCAAGAATGGGGGATTTTCTGGGTTCGAGGGTCTGGGCCGCAACTCTGTTCTAGAGTGTTGCGGCCCTACGGAGCAAGGAAAAGCCAAGAAGGTTTTGAGGTGAGGGAGCGCCGCGGCGCCACAGGGGCATGGCCGCAGTGCGTATCTGGGTTCAGAGAGGCCTAGCCTCTGTTTCAGGGGGTAGGCCGCGACATGGGTCTCAAGGGTCGCGGCCCTTAAGGGTATTTTTGGCCTTTTGGAAGTTTTAAGCGTGGGATCCTAACCTAGGGTGCTCGGGATCAATTCCACCCCCGTGTTTGGTGGAATTCGATGTCCCGGAAGCTAGAAATTCATCCAAAAATCTTAATACGAATATTAATGGAATCCCTTATCTTGGTTATGACTAGGTAAAAGCTAGGGCTCGGGAAATGGATCGTGCTCAAGGGGCGTCTCTCATAATCAGAGCGTTTGGTAATTAGAGGTAAGAAAACTACACCCGGTTGTGAATTGATAATGGGACTAAGGGTTCCCTATTTTGTGTGCTTGTTGAAGGGTGGTATTATGCCATGAGAATAATGAACAAACGGCCTAAGAGTACCGAAGTTTACATTGGCGCACAGGGCACGGCTAAGCCACTGGTAGCTGAGGACGGCTTGTTATGCACTGAGCTCGGTTTAAGCGGACCAGAGTCAGTGGAGTATTCAAGGGGTGCGACCTAAGGGCGTCGACCTTGACTACCACGTGACTTGATTGTTTTTATGGATTGATGAATTTGTTATTTTGAATAACTGAGTGTTGATTTGTTAATTCTCTGGTTATGTCTATGGCCTATATGATTATTGTGGTATGCTAAGTGTATGAACATGCTTTAAGTATTATTCTATTGTTGTCATTATTTGTACTATAATGTTATGTTTTCTTGTTGGGCCTTGGCTCACGGGTGCTACGTGGTGTAGGTAAAGGCAAGGGCCTTGATCAACCCTGAATCGGAGAGCTCTGAATGCAGAATGTACATGATCGGCTGGTCGACCGCCACGGTTGAGGAAGTGACAGGAACAGAAGAGCCATAAATGCCTGTTTTGCCCTTCGAGTGGCTAGTAGTTGTTCGTACACTGAAATTTTGTAACTAACTTTTAAATGTTGTTTTATTGGGATCCTGTGTGTAAATGTTTAGTTATATGAAATGTATTTTTTTTTAGACCAAAACCTTTTAACCCTAGCTCATTAATGGTGTCAGTGACACGTTTTTAACTAAATGACTTGATTAGCAAGTCCTACACCTTTATAAATACACAGTGTAGCGGTCTTGGCTATTCAGGGCATTACAACTTGGTATCAGAACGTCCTAGGTTTAAGGGTTCCTGAAGACCGGCTGGACATGTACATTCGCTGCTAAAGACAAGCTCGATTCAGGGTTTGGTAATGTGTATATGTGCTTATATGCTTGTATGCTTGGAAAGAATTGTGGTTGTTGTTATCTGTTGAATTAATAGGAAGCATGAAATACTGATAGGGCCTGGCCCTTGACTGCTGCGTGATAATATTGAGGAATGCTTATTAGCATTGCTATGCATGTGAATGAATATTTGAATGATTAACTGCATATAGTGTATGGATGGATGTTTATATCTTAACTGTTGTGTGGTGATGTTGGGGCATGCTTATTAGCAATGCCGGTGCATGTGGATAAATGCCGATATCTTGATTGTTTGTGATTGATTATCTTCCATTGGTGGATTTTGGAGAAGCTTTTACCCTGTCATCATGGTCTGATTGCCAAGTTGTTGATTGCATATTGACTTGGATAGCTATGCGTCCAAGAAAATCTAAACGATTAGCCGACACTAGGTCTGGGACCGGAGGTGATGACCAGGGCCAGATTCCTCCGCCATCTCCTGAGAACTGGCAGCAGATCATGGCAGAAATGCAAGTGCGATTACAGAGCCAGATGAATAGATTCGTCTTCTACGACATCAGGCTCTAGCAGGGAGTGCTGCACCTATTGTGCCACCTGTAGTGGCACCAGTTATTCATCCAACAGAGGTTGGGAATAGATGGGAGCCATTGTATGAGCGGTTCCGAAAGCAACATCCCCCAACTTTTGAGGGAGGACTTGACCCATAGAAGGCCGAGCAGTGGATGACAATGATTACTACTATCCTGGACTTTATGAGGATAGAGGGATATGACAGAGTGTCCTGTGCCACATATATGTTGCGAGAAGATGCTCGCATTTGGTGGAAAGTGGCATCACAGACCAGGGATGTCACTGCTTTGAGTTGGGATGGATTCAAGGATCTGTTCAGCCAGAAATACTACAATGTTGCCATCAAGGCAGCAAAGGTCAATGAGTTTGTAGGGTTGGTGCAGGGCAGTATATAAGTTACTGAGTATGCCCTAAAATTTGACAGACTTGCGAAATTTGCACCAGATCTTGTGCCTACAGATGCAGCTAGGCAAGACAGGTTTATTCGAGGGTTTAATGATATGATAGCCCAGGATGTTAGGATCAGAACGGTACCTGGGGGAACAACTTATGCCCATGCCGTTGAAAAAGGCTCTTACCGCTGAGGAAGCGGAGAACAAGATTTGGAAGGAAAGTGCAGCGAGGTGTGAGGGTTGCAGAGTGGTGCCTCCTTATTCTGGAGTAGCTAGGGGCGGAGGCCCCAGTGATGTGAAGAGGAGGACTCCTGACACTTCGACCACTACTGGTCTTGACAGGAGGGTTCGGGGTAGTCAGCGTGGTGGTGAGGCGTGGAGGAGTTATCTAGAGTGCCCGAGATGTAGAAGACACCATCAAGGTGAATGTCGGGCCAAGTCTTGCTATGTGTGTGGAACAGTGGGGCACCTCAAGAAGGATTGCCCAACAGTGAAGAAAGGGGAAGAAGGAAAGGTGGACAACTTGACTCCAGCTCGAGTGTTCACCTTGACACACGCAGAGGCCAAGGCTAGTCCCTTCGTAGTGACAGGTCAGCTTTTTAGCGCTGGCTCTCCTTTTACTGTATTGATTGACTCTGGTGCTACACATTCATTTGTTTCTAGTAAAGTGATTGATAGACTATGTAGACCTAGTGAGTATTGGACTGCGGGGCTTGGGACTTTATTGCCTACTGGGGAACTGGTAGTTTCTAGGAGGTGGATTAGAGCACTGCTCATGATGGTTGATAGTAGGGAGCTTTCAGTTGATTTGATTGAGTTAGATATGGAGGATTTTGACATGATCTTAGGGATGGATTGGATGGTCAATGGTGACTTTTGAGCTTGAGGGCGAGGATCCTTTTGTCTTCGTGGTTGCGGTATGTGGACCCCGCGTACCCATGATATCAGCATTGAGAGCCAGAGACTTGTTACAGGGTGGATGTATAGGTTTTTTGGCTAGTGTGGTGGACACTACCAAGGTTCTGCCAGTGGGGCCGGGAGAGACCAAGGTGGTTTGTGAGTTTTTAGATGTGTTTCCTGAGGAGCTACCAAGATTGCTGCCGCACAGGGAGATTCAGTTTGTTATTGAGTTAGCACCGGGGATAGAACTAGTATCAAGGGCATCATATAGGATGGCACCAGCAGAGTTGAAGGAACTGAAGATACAACTACAAGAACTTCTGGATTTGGGATTCATCAGGCCTAGCTACTCTCCGTGGGGCGCTCCAGTTTTGTTTGTTAAGAAGAAGGACATGACTCTAAGGATGTGTATAGACTACAGGGAATTGAACAAGTTGACCATCAAGAACTAGTACCCTCTACCAAGGATCGATGACTTGTTCGATCAGCTGCAGGGAAAGACGGTATTCTCAAAGATTAATCTTCGATCTGGTTATCACCAGCTAAGGATTAAGGACGAGGACATACCAAAGACGGCCTTCCGAACGCGGTATGGGCACTATGAGTTCTTGGTCATTTATTTTGGGTTGACCAATGCCCCTGCAACTTTCATGGATCTGATGAACATGGTGTTCAAAGACTTCTTGGATCAGTTCGTCATTGTCTTCATCGACGAAATCTTAGTGTGCTCCAGTTCGGAGGCAGAGCACGAACGACATCTTCGACAGGTCTTACAAAGGTTAAGGTTAAGGGAGCATCAGTTATATGCCAAGTTTAAGAAGTGTGAGTTCTGGTTGCCAGAGGTGACCTTTCTTGGGCATATTGTTGGCACAGAGGGGATTAAGGTGGATCTGTTCAAGGTGGAGGCAGTGAGAGATTGGCCGAGGCCAAGGAATGCCTCGGAGGTGCGGAGTTTCCTCGGGTTAGCTGGTTATTACAGGCGGTTTGTAGAAGGATTCTTGAAGATTGCTTCACCGATGATAGAGTTGAGACGGAAGAATCAGAAGTTCGTTTGGGCAGAGAAGTGTGAGCACAATTTCCAAGAATTGAAGCAACGACTTATTACTGCACCTATGCTGAGTCTTCCTTCGGAAGAAGGAAATTTTGTGGTATACTGTGACGCATCGAGGATGGGTTTAGGCTGTGTGTTGATGCAAGATGAGAAAGTTATAGCTTATGCATCGCGGCAGCTGAAGGAGTATGAACTGCGGTATCCTACCCATGATCTAGAATTGGCGGTAGTGGTATTTGCACTGAAGGTGTGGTGACATTACATGTATGGAGAGAAGTGCAAGATATACACTGACCATAAGAGTTTAAAGTATTTCTTCACCCAGAAAGATATGAACATGAGGTAGAGACATTGGTTGGAGTAGCTTAAGGATTATGATTATGACATTCTTTACCACCCAGGGAAAGCCAATGTGGTGGCAGATGCATTGAGCCAGAGGGGCTCGGGGTAGTTATTTAGTTCTGTTTAGATCTCCAGGGAGTTAGCAGATGAGATGACCAGGGCAGGGATAGAACTGGTGGTGGGCCGGTTAGCCAATGTTACTTTGCAGTCGACCCTGCTAGAGTGGATCAAGGAAGGTCAATTGGTAGATGCACAGTTACAGGAAGTTCGACAGAATGTCTTGGCGGGGGTAGCTAAGGACTATTCTGTTTCTGAGACTGGTATGCTTCGATATCAGGGACGGATTTGTGTTTTGACAGATGAAGAGATCAGACGAGAGATACTAGATGAGTCTCACACTATGCCGTACTCGCTTCATCCGGGTACCATGAAGATGTATCAAGATCTACGGACATTATATTGGTGGCCCGGGATGAAGAAGGATGCGGTGGAGTATGTGGTCAGATGTTTGACATGTCAACAGGTGAAGGCTGAGCATCAGCGACCAGCGGGATTGCTTCAGCCTTTGGGTATTCCTAAGTGGAAGCGGGAGGACATTACCATGGATTTTGTGGGAGGTCTACCTAGGACAGTGGGACTTTATGACTCGGTATGGGTGATAGTGGACAGGTACACCAAGTCAGCTCATTTTCTGCCAGTAAAGTCGACCTACACAGTAGAATAGTATGCAGAATTGTATGTGAGGGAGATAGTTCGCCTCCATGGGGTTCCTAAGTCTATTGTATCTGATCGAGACCCTATCTTTAGCACCACGTTCTGGGCAGCTCTGTAGAAAGCCATGGGGACTCAGTTCAAGTTTAGCACAGCTTTTCATCCTCAGACTGATGGACAGTCTGAGAGGACGATTCAGGTATTGGAGGATATGCTCAGGGCATGTGTGATTGACTTCGAAGGATCTTGGAGTAAGTATCTCTCGTTGGTTGACTTTTCGTATAACAACAGTTATCAATCCACGATTGGAGTGGCTCCTTACGAGATGTTATATGGAAGGAAGTGTAGGTCACCCATTCATTGGGATGAGATGGGTGAGAGAAAATATTTGGGGCCAGACATGGTTCAGAAGAAAAATGAAGTTATTGAGAAGATCCGAGCCAGAATGCTTACTTCACAGAGTAGATAGAAAAGCTACGCCGACCCTAAGCGTAGAAATGTGGAATTCCAGGCTGGGGACCCCGTGTTTCTACGAGTCTCACCATTGAGAGGGATGAGGAGGTTTGGAGTAAAGGGAAAGTTGAGCCCTCAGTTTGTTGGACCTTTCGAGATTCTAGAAAGGATTGGACAGGTGGCTTACAGGTTGGCCTTGCCACCGTCGTTGTCAAGAGTTCATGACGTATTCCATGTTTCAATGTTGCAGAAGTATGTCTCAGATTCGACGCATGTCCTGAAGTATGAGGACATAGAATTACAGATAGATTTGTCCTATGAGGAGCGACAGGTTCAGATTTTAGATCGGAAGGATAAAGTTCTACGGAATAAGATGATTCCGTTAGTTAAAGTATTGTGGAGAAATAACAGGGTCGAGGAAGCGACCTGGGAGCTAGAAACGGTGATGCGGGATTAGTATCTTGAGCTATTAAGGTAAATTTCGAGGACGAAATTCTTAGTAGGAGGGGATAATAGTAACGACCCAAAATTACTAATATGGCTTAAGGGCCTTGATTAGTGTGCCGGGAGGGCATAGTTGGTTTGTGTGTGAATTTATTAGTTTAATGCATGATTTTATGATAAGCATGCTTGTATGGTTATATGAATGTAAATGTGATTATATGCTATAATTGTGAGAACCACATTATTATGTCGGTAAATCGGCAGCATGCGACTTGAGGCGATCTTGGGGAGCTAGTTAGCGGGAAAGTCACAACGGGTATATATCAGGTATTAGATGCTTATTTGGGTTATCGGGTTATGGAAATAAATAATTGGAGATATATTTGAGGTTAGGAAGCTTATGTGGAAATACTGGGGAATTTTACCAATTTTCCCTCGGGGACGTTTTCAGTGCCCCGAGCCTCGGGATCACTTAATTACCTAAGGATAGACTAAGTAAAACACAGAACATGGTGGAAACATTAAGAACCAACCTTCCCTCCTCTTCTTTTTCTCTCTCAAAGAAAACCACAAGAAACATAAGGAAAACTTGGCTGGGATTAAGAGAATTGGAGCTGTAATCTAGGAGATTAGCTCAAGAATTAGCTGAGGATTTAATCAAGAATCAAGAATTGAGGATTTATTAGTTTAATGCATGATTTTATGATAAGCATGCTTGTATGGTTATATGAATGTAAATGTGATTATATGCTATAATTGTGAGAACCACATTATTATGTCGGTAAATCGGCAGCATGCGACTTGAGGCGATCTTGGGGAGCTAGTTAGCGGGAAAGTCACAACGGGTATATATCAGGTATTAGATGCTTATTTGGGTTATCGGGTTATGGAAATAAATAATTGGAGATATATTTGAGGTTAGGAAGCTTATGTGGAAATACTGGGGAATTTTACCAATTTTCCCTCGGGGACGTTTTCAGTGCCCCGAGCCTCGGGATCACTTAATTACCTAAGGATAGACTAAGTAAAACACAGAACATGGTGGAAACATTAAGAACCAACCTTCCCTCCTCTTCTTTTTCTCTCTCAAAGAAAACCACAAGAAACATAAGGAAAACTTGGCTGGGATTAAGAGAATTGGAGCTGTAATCTAGGAGATTAGCTCAAGAATTAGCTGAGGATTTAATCAAGAATTAAGGTAAGTCATAAGCTTTATGCATGGTGGATAAATTATGTGTTTATGGCTGAGTTTTGAGGTGTTTATGGGTTTTGACATTGAAGGACTGAATTAAAGCTTGGAACTTGAAAGTTAGCTCAGAAATCTCTTAGAGAGTTGGTTCATCAGAGAAGGTAAGCTCGAATCTATAATTTAATGTTTGAATTCTGGTGTTTTCTTGGCTGGTTTTAGTGTTCTTGAGCTTTTGGGTTTCAGAGATTGAAGTGGGATTTTGATGAGTTTCTAGGCTAGATTTTTGCTGGATTATGTTGCTGGAATCATGTTAGAAGTTTTGTGATAATTGAATTATGGAATTACGATGGATTTGGGTGGTTTTGAGAATGGTTCGAATGTCAAGAATGGGGGATTTTCTGAGTTCGAGGGCCTGGGCCGCGACTCTGTTCTAGAGTGTCGCGGCCCTACGGAGCAAGGAAAAGCCAAGAAGGCTTTGAGGTGAGGGAGCGCTGCGGCGCCACATGGGCATGGCCGCAGTGCATATCTGGGTTCAAAGAGGCCTAGCCTCTGTTTCAGGGGGAGGGCCGCGACATGGGTCTCAAGGGTCGCGGCCCTTAAGGGTATTTTTGGCCTTTTGGAAGTTTTAAGCGCGGGAACCTAACCTAGGGTGCTCGGGATTAATTCCACCATCGTGTTTGGTGGAATTCGATGTCCCGGAAGCTAGAACTTCATCTGAAAATCTTAATACGAATATTAATGGAATCCCTTATCTTGGTTATGACTAGGTAAAAGATAAGGCTCGGGAAACAGATCGTGCTCAAGGGGCATCTCTCATAATTAGAGCGTTTGGTAATTAGAGGTAAGAAAACTGCACCCGGTTGTGAAGACTAAGGGTTCCCTATTTTGTGTGCTTGTTGAAGGGTGGTATTATGCCATGAGAATAATGAACAAACGGCCTAAGAGTGCCAGAGTTTACATTGGTGCAGAGGGCGTGACTCAGCCACTGGCAGCTGAGGACAGCTTGTTATGCACTAAGCTCGGTTCAAGTGGACTGGAGTTAGTGGAGTATTCAAGGGGTCCGACCTAAGGGTGTCGACCCTGACTACCACGTGACTTGAGTGTTGTTATGGATTAATGAATTTGTTATGTTGAATAGCTGAGTGTTGATTTGTTGATTCTCTGGTTATGTCTACAGACTATATGATTATTGTGGTATGCTAAGTGTATGAACATGCTTTAAGGATTATTCTATTGTTGTCATTGTTTGTACTATAATGTTATGTTTTCTTGTTGGGCCTTGGCTCACGGGTGCTACGTGGTGCAGGTAAAGGCAAGGGCAAGCTTGATCAACCCTGAATCGGAGAGCTCTGAATGCAGTATGTACATGATCAGTTGCTCGACCGCAACGGTTGAGGAAGTGATAGGAACAGGAGAACCATAAATGCCTGTTTTGCCCTTAGAGTGGCTAGTGGTTGTTCGTACACTGGAAATTTTGTAATTGACTTTTAAATGTTGTTCTTTTGGGTTCCCGTGTGTAAATGTTTAGTTATATGAAATGTATTTTTTTAAGACCAAACCTTTAAACCCTAGCTCATTAATGGTGTCAGTGACACGTTTTTAACTAAATTACTTGATTAGCAAGTCCTGCACCTTTATAAGTACATAGTGTAGCGGTCTTGGCTATTCAGAGCGTTACATGATGATTCCAAACTTAATATGAGAAGTTGTTCCTTTGATGTAGTTGTTAAAAACTCAAGGAAAACATCACCAAAATTTGACTTGTAATGCGCCAAAAATTTGACGGGTAAGGAGGATTTTCGGATTTAGGGTTTTGGAGAAAAATTGGGGTTGAAAAGAAATGTTGAAAATGGGAGATTTAACTTGAATGTATGAGAAGAGATGATAGATGGTTGTTTGGGTGTTTGGGAAATTAATGGTGAAATGAGAGTAGGGATTTCAGATTAGGGAAGAAGAGTGTGAGAAATATGGAAAAAAGTTGTGTGAGTTTTTTTTTTGTGTTTGAGAAGAAAGGAGAAAATGAGAGAAAAAACAATATATATGCAGAATTAGGGTCCTGGTCGCGGCCTGGGTTTTTGCTTTCTGTGGCTTGGATCCCTGATTTGGGTGGAATGGACCGAACACGCACACATGCCACCGCAGGCAAAAGTCCTTGCCACGGCGAAAACCCCCTGTTTCTCCAAGCCAATATTTTTGGAATTAGGTCGCGACCAACAAAAGTGCTGGCCATGGCCTGGAGCCCTGAGACACTAATATATATACATGTATGTAACGTCCCAAATTTCCTAATAAGGCTCAAGGCCTTGATAAGGGGGCCAAGATGGCAAATTATGGAAATTATGTGATTATGTGATATATATTGTTGACCCTCGTTTTGGCCAACTGACACGGAGTCAAATGCTTCATGTGATCGAAAGTATTGAATAAGATCTAATGGAAAGAAAAATAGACAACACAACAATTTATAGTGGTTCGGCCCCAAGAATTGGTAATGACCTACGTCCACTTAGGTTATTATTGATCTTGATTCTCAAAGGGGTGATCAAAGAACTAGGGTTCTTGAGTTTCACAAGCCTTAGAGGGATAAGTAATACAACCGAAAGATAATAGACAAAGTTCTCTTGCTCTTTCTTCTAAAGCACAAACAAAAATTAGCCAAAAATTCCCTCCCTTGAGCTATTTCTTCTCTATTTATAGGCTCAAGGTAGGTTACATTAATCAATCAAAGATATTTTTACCTAATTAATCGGATAATCAGGTATAAAGGGAAATAATCTCGGATATGATTACAATTGTTCAAGATTACTAAAAAAATTTACGGAGTATACGACCATTCTGGTCGTATATAAAACTCAAATATTGTGTTAAGGGAACATCCCTAATCGATGGTCGAACAGAACCTCTGCCAGGTGTCAGCCACGTGTTGAAAATATTTTCCACGTCATCCATACCTGCTTTTTGGATAACATATATATATATATGTGTATCATTATATGATTATGTGAGTTATATTATAATATGACTTGATATGCATGTGTTTGGTGTATTAAATATGCATGTGGGTCCATTTCTGATTAATTGGGCAATTGTTGTAATTTTGCCCTTTATGTGTATATTTGGCATATATGTAATATATGTGTGAGACCACATTATTATGTGGATATGTTTGGGTTACTCGGCACGAAACGATCCTAGGGAGCAAACAAGTGGGAAAGTCACAACTGGACCCATATTTGACTCGCAGTGAGTCAATAGGTATATTGGGTATTTAGCATATTACCGGGATATTGGGTAATAGAAATGATTATTTGATGATATATTGAGAGTTACTGAGATCAGGAGGGAATTCTGAGAATTTTGACTATTTTACCTCGGGGGCGTTTTTGGGACCCCGAGCATTGAGATTTGCTTGAGGTTACTTAAGTTTGAAGTAACCTGTTAAAAACAAAAAAAGAACATTCACTACATTCTCTCCCTCCCGTTCTCTTTTTGACGATGTTCGTATTTTTGAAGGAAACTCAAGTTTTAGGACTCTGATTTAAGCAAGGTTAGAGTCATAATAATTCTAGGGAAGATTAGAACCTTATTAGCTGGAGGATTTAATTGGGAAACGACTCAATCAGAGGTAATCCAAGTTTTAAGTTTTGATTTTTTAAGCTTTGATTAGATTTTGCATTTTGAGGAGTTTTTGATTTGATTGGGACTTGGGTTTTAATGGTTTTGGGAAATTGAGATGTTTGGGAACTTTGATTTTGGGAATTAGATATGTTTGGATAGGTTTTTGGAAGGGTTTTAAATGGAGAAAACGGAGAAAATGTCTGGCTTCGAGGTTGGGTCGCGACCTGTGTGAACCCAGATCCAAGAAGGGTTCTGCTTGGGGGCGCGCCACGAATCTAGGGGGCAAGTCGCGGCCAGCCCCCTAAAGCCTAGGCAGAGGGCTGTCTGTCTGGGAGGCGCACCATGACCCCCAGGGCCAAGTTGCGTCCCACCTGTGCATTTTTGGCCAGGTAGTGGTTTAGTCGTGGGAAGTTAAACCTAAGGGCTCGGGATCGATCCTATTACCTGGTTTGGTAGGATTCGACGTCCCAGAGGCTAGGACTCGGTCCGGAAGTCTTTATTTACTCGTTTTTTTTATGGGATTCTATATTATGGTTGTGACTAGGTGATCGTTAGAGATTCAGAATCAGGATCGTGCTCGAGGGTCATTTATTGGTAACTTGTGCTTGGACCAAAGGTAAGAAAACTACACCCAATATGTGATGCATGTGATACATGTGATTATGGCATGTCATGAATGTTGAATATGGAATTGATCAGAGCTTGAGTCTATAAATGTGCACGATTGTGATTATGCTCGTGATTGTTGATTGAGCATGCTGGATGCCTTATATCTAGATATTTGACATATGATATATGTCTGTCTACATTACCTCATTAAGGATGCACTGACTTATTAATCAGAAACGACAATAGTGCGGATCGCTGGTCGTAAAGCTCTGACTTATCAGTCATGAGCGACAATAGTGCTGAGTGCTAGTCGAAGAGCATTGACTTATCAGTCAAGAGTGGCAATAGTGCTGAGTGCTAGTCGTAAATCTCTGACTTATCAGTCATGAGTGGAAATTGTGCTGAGTGCTGGTCGAAGAGCATTGAATTATCAGTCAATAGCGGTAATAGTGCTGAGTGTTGGTCGTAAAGCTCTAACTTATCAGTCATGAGCAGCAATAGTACTGAGTGTTAGTCGAAGAGCATTGACTTATTAGTCAAGAGTGGAAATAGCGCTGTGCGCTGGTCGTATTAGTTAGGCTAACCAGAAGCGCCAGGTATGCTTATACAAAGGATGTGGCTAAGAGACCTGAGGTGACTTAATTGTTGTATATTCTAGCATTGGCTTATTAGTCAAGAACGGCCTTAGCACGTTGAGTGCTGGTCAGCACCAGGTACGCTTGTACAGAGGATATGCCTAAGAGACCTGAGGTGACTTAATAGTCACATATCCTAACATTGACTTATTAGTCAAGAACGAAAATAGCGTTGAGCGCTGGTCGAAAGGCATTGACTTATTAGTCAAGATCGGCAATAGCGTTGAGCGCTAGTCGAAAGGCACTGACTTATTAGTCAAGGACGGCATTAGCATGGTGAGTGTTGGTTGAAAGGAACTAACTTATTAGTCAAGGACGACAATAACACACTGAATGATGGTCATAAGGAATGGACTTATTAGTCAAGAAGGGAAATAGCGCGCTAAGCGCTGGTCCATATGATCTAGCCTAACCAAAAGTGCATCATATGCTTGACCGGTGTATTGGTTGAAGACAACCTAGCGCCGAGTACACTAGATCAGCTCAAAATCTGGTTATACAGAGGACAGGGCACAGGGCCCCAGGGTAACTTATTAGTCCTATATCTTAGGGCGTCGAGCCAGAAAGATTCCAAAATCATTCATCTATACTTGCCTACATGCATGAATAGTGTTATTACTACTAGGGATGCTTACTATGATTTGGTGACATGTTATTAATTGTTTATGAGCATGTTTGAGTTTTCTTGCTGAGCCTTGGCTCACGGGTGATATGTGGCGCAGGTAAAGGTAAAAGAAAGATGGATCATCCTTGAGTTGGAGAGCTTAGGTGACGATGTGTACATATGCGGCTGTTCGACACCATGGTTGAGGGTTTAAAGAGAAACTAGGGTTAAACCCTATTTTGTCGCTTAGGTCGGCTGGTTGTAAATCTTTTATTGTAATTAACATTTTAAATGTATTTTGGGATCCCGTGTATACAGTAAACGTTTGTATCCTTGACCAAAGATTTTAACCATAACCCGTTAATCACATTTAGCTACACGATTATGGCCAAATGACTCGTTTAGCGAGTTTAGCACTATTTATAATACACAGTGTAATGGTCCCTGGGTAGAAGTGCGTTACAATATATATTAACATTTTTCATGGTTTAAATTTCCAACTAAAACTAAAATAAAAATTGGTCAAACTAAAAGTAAATAAAAATTAAAAACTAAAATTTACACAATAGCTAAGTTTAACGTCACTAGATCGACTTTGAAGCTTCACTCTTCATCCACATATTCTAGATCAACGAGGTAAATCACAGTAGCTTGTTCTTCCTCCATCGATTCGTAATATGACTTTAATCTGTGACTATTTACCTTGAAAGAATTTCCGGTACTTGGACTTGTAACTTCTAATGCTCCATGAGGAAAGACCTTGGTAACATTGAATGGACCCAACCATCAAGACTTTAATTTCCCCTGAAAGAGTTTAAGGCGAGAGTGATACATTAGAACTTTCTGGCCTTCCACAAAACTCTTTCGAAGAATATGCTTATCATGAAACACTTTGGTCTTCTCCTTATAGATCTTCGAACTCTCATATGCCTCATTGCGAATTTCTTCTAATTCATGCAATTGAAACAATCGTTGTTGTCCTGCAGCAACCATGTCCATGTTACACTTCTTCACAACCCATCAAGTCTTATGCTCTAATTCTACCAGTAGATGAAATTCACCACTGTTTTTAATTATTCGCTGTAGTTGGAATTGCTTCTACCCATTTGGACACATAGTCCACTGCCAAAAGAATATATTCATAGCCAAATGAAGATAGGAAAGGTCCCATAAAATCCATACCCCAAACATCAAAGATGTCTAGAATTAAAATTGGAGTTTGAGGCATTTGATCTTTGGCTGTTATGTTACCAACCTGTTGACAATGATCACATGCCTTACAATAAGCATAAGAGTCTTTGAACATTGTAGGCCAATAGCTACCGCTGTCAAATATTTTACGAGTTGTCCTCTTGGGTCCAAAGTGTCCACCACAAGCATAAGCATGAAAAAAAGAAAGGATGGAACATAATTCATATTCAGGGACACACCTTCGAATGATTTTATCTGTACAATGCTATCAAAGATAAGGTTTGTCCTATATGTAGTGGCGAGCATCATGCTTGATCTTGTTCCATTGTGCTTGTGTAAGATCATTTGGTAACTGTAATGCCCCGGATTCCCTATTATGGTTTAATGGATGGATTAGTAGACCGGGAGGGCCATAACTGTTTAATTATGCTATTAAATGTGTTTATGCATGTTTATGAGAATTATATTATAATATGATGTTAAATGCATGCATGTGAGTCCACATTTGTTTACAGGGGTGTTTTGGTAATTTGGCCCGTTGAGGGTATAATTGAATATTTTTTTGCGTGTTAATGACATATATTGTGAGACCACATTATAATGTGGATTGGATCGAGTATTTCGACATGAGACGATCTTTAAACATGATTTATCGGTTTGGTCATAACAGGTTTGAGCTCGGGGCTCGGGGTGAGTCTCAGGGTGATATTAATGATTATAGCGTTACTGGGGATTTTAGGGTAACAGGATATGAATTATTGGTGTTTGAGGATATTGAGATTAGCGGGAATTGGGAAGCGTTAATTATGATTAATGGGATAAGAGGAAAGTACCAATTTTACCCTTGAAGTGGTTTTAGAGGCTTTGGGTGGCTTAAGGGTATTTTGGTCATTTGAGGGGATTAATATTACCCTTTAGTTGGCTGTAGAAGGATAAAGATTAAACAGAACAAAAACAGGGGTTGTCTTCTCCCTTCCCGTACATCATTCTTCCCTATATTTCCCGTGGTGTTCTTGAGCTCAAGGTGGGGTTTTAAGCTAGGAAACTCAAAGGCTGGGTTGGTGGACGTTGGTGGACTCTGTTTTCCTTTTAGTTTTCAATTCCTGGTTTTTGATGTGGAAAGTGGGAATCAAAGGGAGTTTTTGTGTTGGTTTTATTGGGATTTGATGAGGGTAAGCTATGGGTGTTGTCTAGAGGTTAAATTGAGTGTTTGGAGAAGGTTTGGGGTTGGTTCGAAGGGTTGGTTCCAAGGGAAAACGCAGGGGAGAGTTGGCTGGTGCGTGCTGGTTTCTTGGCTGTTTTGCGAAATGAGCCGCGGCCTGTCTATGGTGTGTCGCGGCCTGTGTTGGCTTTAAAGGTGAAAATGCCTCTGTCAGGAGGGTGAGCCGCGGCCCATCAGGGAAAATGTAGCCAAAAACATGTTTTTAGCTTGGGGATTCAAACCTTAGGCCTCGGGGTTGAACCTAGTACCTAGTTGAGTTATGTTTGGTGTCCCGGAGGCTAGATCTTGGTTTGGGAACCCTCAGTTATCATTTTTATTGATGAATCCTATATTTTGGTTATGACCAGGTGACCGTCGAGGAATTTAAAGGTTGATCATTCTCAGGGGTCGTTCATATAATAATTCTCACTTGAACCAGAGGTAAGAAAACAATGTATGAATACAGTTGCACCCTGTATAGGTATATGACATGCATGGTTTGATATTCGGGCATGTTGATTGATATATGTGGACATGGATTGTATATTAAATGCTAGTGAACGCTGATTACCTGTTTGAGACACTGACTAGTCAGGGACCGACTCTAAAGTCGATGATCACGCATTGAATGGCTCTATGGCATTGATGCGGGACCGACCCTAGGGTCGAAGAATTTATAAGCGCTTGCCTGGTCTACGACCAGATGACTATAGCCAAGGGTATATTACCCCGGTGACCGTTTGTCACATGGCTAGGGGACGTTGTCCATAGCTTCGACTCTAAGGTCGAGAGGAAGGTTATGTTGGTGACTAATCACCATGCACCTGTCCTGATCAAACTTATGAAAGAACTTCTTATCAGTTAAGCCCTGGTGACCCTATCGTCACATGGCTAAAGGGAGCGATGCTCATTATTGTGACTTTTGGCTATTGTCACTTATTTGTTTGGACTGATAGTCCTGAATGGTTATTATGATCGTTGTTGATATTATATCATGCTTTATTGTGTTTTCTTGCTGGGCCTTGGCTCATGGGTGCTTTGTGGTGCAGGTAAAGGGAAAGAGAAGTTCACCCAACCTTGAGTGGAGAGCTTGGGCGATGTTGTGTACATACAGGGCCGCTTGACCGCCACGGTCAAGGAGTTCTCAGAGGGACTAGGGGTTTACCCTATTTTTGCCGCTTAGGCCGGCGGGGACTGTAAATTTGAAACAATAGCGACTCTTTTGTATTACGAACTACTTGTAAACATTTTGAAAGGCTCACGAGAAGCTTATTTACTTAATGGAATATATCCTTTCCTTTTTAATAGTTTTTCACCTTAACCTGATAATAGCACTTAGATCACGTTTTTAACCAAAGGACTCGGGTAGTGAGCCAAATTTTCGGTTCACTGTTCACCGTAACTGTTCTGGGGTAACCAGGGCGTTACAACTTGGTATCAGAGCAATGCCAAGGTTAGGGTTCCTGTAGACTGGCTGGGTATGTACACACATCACCGAAGTCAAGCTCGACTCATGGTTTGGTAACTATTTATGTGGTTACATGCATAATTGTTTAAATGTGATATATATGCTTTACTTGTGAGCATGAGATACTATGTTGAGCCTTTGCCCTGAAATACTATATCTTCAGCAAATGTGTGCTAATTAGTACTGAGATTGCTGACACCTGCTTATTAGTATGGTTGTTTATGAGTTATTATGTGATACATGTTGAGTGCTGAATGCCATAAACATGTATCTGATTGTGAATATTGAATGACTGTGGAATGTGATAATTGTCTGTTGTTCTTGGACCGTAAGGTGGCAAGAGGTTTAGTTATTACTACCTGACTGGCCGTATTGATTATTGTTTCAGTAAGGTATCAGTGACAGAATGAACCCAGAACAGACAAACACTGCAGCTGGCCAGAGTGGTCAGGGTCAGAATAATGACAACAGTTAGGGTCAAGAGAATGACCAATCTCAGGTTCCACAGCCAGCACCTGCAAACTGGCAGCAGATGTTTAATGATTTGCAGGCTATAGTGTTAAACACAGGGAGAGGAGCTTCGTCTCCTAAGACAACAACAAGTGCCTATGGTGGCCGGCGTTGCAGAGGCACCTTCTGTGTCGGTGCCAGTTATTGGGCAGCTGCCTGGGGTTGAAAACAGATTGGAACCTCTTTATGAGCGGTTCAGGAAACAACAACCTCCTGTGTTTGAAGGCAGTGCCGATCCTACCAAAGATGAACAATGGATGAGCATGATTACCACTATTCTTGACTTTATAAGGGTAGTTGGTACTGAGAGGGTGGCTTGTGCTGCCTATATGTTTCGGGATGATGCCCGGATTTGGTGGGAAGTAGTTGGCCAGACCAAGGATGTTAATCTCCTGAGCTGGGAGGAATTTCAGACCTTGTTCAATGAAAAGTACTATAATGATGCTATTAGAGCGGCGAAGGCTGATGAATTTATGAGGCTACTCCAGGGAAGCTTATCAGTAACTGAGTGTAACGCCCCAACTCCAGGGACCGTTACGGTGTGCCTTGTAAACAGTGCTAAACTCGCTAACCGAGTCATTTGGCTAAAATCGTGAACTAAGTATGATTAGCGGTTTAGGGATTAAAACTTTGGTTAAGATGTAACGTTTCACTAGAACGTTTAACTTATACATTGGGATCCCGAAAATATAATTTCAGAGTTTATTACATAAAATATTTACAACAGGCCGTTCTAAGCGGCAAAACAGGGTTTAACCCTAGTTCCATTTTAAACCTCGGCCGTGGCGGACGAGCAGCTGCATATGTACACGTCATCACCTAAGCTCTCCAACTCAAGGATGGTCCAGCTTCCTCTAGCCTTTACCTGCACCACGTAGCACCCGTGAGCCGAAGCCCAGCAAGAAAACCCAATAAAGCATGATATAATATCAACAACGATCATAATAACCATTCAGGACTATCAGTCCAAGCAAAAAGGTGACAATAGCCAAAAGTCACAATAATGAGCATCGCTCCTTCTAGCCATGTGACGATAGGGTCACCAGAGCTTAACTGACAAGTGATCCTTTCATAAGTTTGATTAGGACAGGTGCATGGTGAATGGTCACCAACATAACCTTCCTCCCGACCCTAGAGTCGTGCAATGGACAGCGTCCCTTGGCCATGTGACAAACAGTCACCGGGGTCATATACCTTGGCCATAAACATCTGGTCGTAGACCAGGCAAGCGCTTAATAGTTCTTCGACCTTAGGGTCGGTCTGGCATTAATGCCATAGAGCCATTCAATGCATAATTCTCGACTTAAGCTTGATTAGGACAGGTGCGAGGTGTTTAGTCACCAACATAACCTTCCTCACGACTCTAGAGTCGAAACTATGGACAACGTCCCTTAGCCACGTGACAAACAGTCACCGGGGTCATGTACCTTGGCTATATTCATCTGGTTGTAAGCCAGGCAAGCGCTTATAAGTTCCTCGACCTTAGGGTCGGTCTGGCATTAATGCTATAGAGCCATTCAATGCAAAATTCTCGACTTTAGAGTCGGTCCCTGACTAGTCAGTGTCAATCACAAGTAGGACATGCCACTAATCACATATTTCATGTTCCATATCCATAAACGAGGCATTTAGCATGCTTACTAAACAGGTATTAGTGTTATGAGGGCCATGCATAAACACAGAGGCTCAAGCTCTGAACAGTATCATACTCAGTATATAAGGCACGTCCCAAACACATGTTTCTCATGCATCATACGCAACATATCCAGCAATCCAACATGCGCTAATAACAGTCATGCATGTTACATTTAACAGTCAACCAACATGCATCAAAATAACCATGCATGTCATACACATTCACAGGGTGCAGTTTTCTTACCTCAAATCCGAGCTAGAACCAATATAAGAACGACCCTTGAGAACGATCAGCTTTAGTCCTTTAGCGGTCACCTAGTCATAACCAAATACAATCTCCAATTAATGAAAATCACCAAAGATAGGGTCTTAACCTAAACCCCACTCTCGGGACCTCGAAACATGCCCATACGGTGAGTAGATTCAATCCCGGGCCTTAAGGATTGAAACCCCAAGCCAAAAGCCCTTAAAAACACCCAAAACAGGGTTATGAGGAAACAGGGTAGCGCTACAGCGCTGCCCTTCTAGCGCCCCAGCGCTCAAAACAGAACCACAACCGCCCTGCTGAAACCCTGTGTAGCGCTATAGCGCCCTCTGATGGGCGCTGTAGCGCTACCCCCAGACAGCACCACCCCTGAAACTTCCTTCTTCGATTTCCTCAATTCTAACTCGATTCCAAAGCTTCCAAATCCCATTTTTGGTGCCAAATGAACCCAAAAACCATCCCCACATACCCTAGGGACCACAACCCCAAGAACCCTAGCCAAAACTCCAACCAATTCCCAAGTTACCAACTCAAAAACCAGCTGAAACTTAACTTAGAAAACAGAGTAAAACCAAGAGTTCTAATGGCTAGAAACTCACCTTAATCTTGGCAACACACCCTCTTCAATGGTGGAGCACAGCCCTAGCTTGGCTAAGCTTGGTTCCTTGGCTTAATCCCACAAACTGAGCTTGAAAATCCAAAGAGAAAAGAGGAAGAAAATCCATCGGGAGAGAAGGAAAAGAAAACTCTGTTTTTGATACTCTTCCTTAGCCTTAATGGCTGATATATATCTCTTAGGGTAAAAAGACCTAAATACCCTTAGGTCTAAACAAAACCTTAACAGCCACCAAGGGCAAAACTGTCCTTTCGCACCTATTTCATTAATCACAATTAACACCCTCCAACTCTCGCTATTCTCAATATTCCCAAATACCAATAAATCATATCCCATTACCCTTTAATTCCCGGTAATGCTCTAATCATAAAATTCACCCCGAGACTCACCCCGAGCCCCGAACTTAAGCCCGTTATGACTAGACCGAACACTTACATCTCATGATCGTCTCATGTCAAATAGCTCGAACCAATCCACCTTATAATGTGGCTATATTAATTCATCACAATCACGCACCCAAAATATACAATTACGCCCACAGTGGCCAAATTACCAAATTACCCTCATAATTATCATATGAGCCCATATGCATGCATTCACCATCATATAATAATATAATTCACATAAACATGCATATAATCATTAAATACTATAATAAATCAATTATGGCCCTCCCGGCCTCCTAATCAAGGTCCTAAACCTTATTAGGAAATTTGGGGCATTACACTGAGTATGCCTTAAAGTGTGACCGTTTGGCAAAGTTTGCCAAGGAGTTGGTGCCCACTGATGGGACCAGGAGAGAACGTTTCTTACAGGGGCTACAGCCCAGGTTAGCCCGAGATGTACGCATCACCACTGTGGCAGGAGTGACTACTTATGCACAGGTGGTGGAGAAGGCACTTATAGCTGAAACTGCAGAGACTAAGATCTGGCGTGACAATGCGGCCAGAAGGGATTTCAGGAGGCCAGGTCCTCCATTTGTGGGTTCTGGTAGGGGTGTTGGCCCCAGTGATCAGAAGAGGAAGGTTCCTGACACCTTCCCAGTTCCAGGTCCTGACAGACGGCCCCGTGGTATTTCTGTGGGTCATTCAGGTGGTAATGAAGCCTGGAAGTCTTATCCCGAGTGTCCTAGATGCAAGAGGCATCACTTGGGAGAGTGTAAGGCAAAGGCCTGCTTCTCTTGTGGAGCAGTGGGTCATCTAAAAAAGGATTGCCCTAAGGCAAGAAAGGAAGAGCCCAGGAAGGCAGACAGCTCGGCCCCAGCGCGAGTGTTTGCATTGACTCAGGCAGAAGCTGAGGCTTCCCCCTCAGTTGTTACAGGTCAGCTTCTTAGTGCAGGAATTGCTTATAATGTATTGATTGACTCTGGTGCTACACATTCCTTTGTTGCTAGTAGTGTTATTGATAGGTTGTGTAGACCTTGTGATTTCTATGATGTGGGGTTTGGTACTCTGTTACCCACTGGGGAGTTGGTTGTATCCAGGAGATGGGTCAGATCTTTGCCAGTGATAGTGGAGGGCAGAGAGTTGTCAGTGGATCTTATAGAGTTGGTTATGACTGACTTCGATATGATACTGGGTATGGACTGGTTAGCCAAGTATGGGGCAACCATTGACTGCAGAAGGAAGATGGTCACCTTTGAGCCTGAGGGTGAGGATCCTCAATGATTTTCTCAATATATTCTGAAAAGATACTCATCATACATTGTTGAAAGGTGGCAGAAGCATTACATAACCCAAATGGCATACGTCGGAAAGCAAAGGTACCAAAAGGGCATGTGAAGGTCGTCTTCTCTTGATCTTCAAGAGCAATAACAATCTAATTATATCCCGAATAACCATCAAGAAAACAATAATAAGGATGACCTACTAACCTTTCAAGCATCTGGTCAATGAAAGGTAATGGGAAGTGATCTTTACGAGTCGCTGCATTCAGCTTGCGGTAGTCTATACAAACTCCCCACCAAGTCTGCATTCTTGTAGGCACCAACTCATTGTCTTCATTCTTTACCATTGTAATTCCAAAATTCTTCGGTACCACCTAAACTAGGCTCATCCATTGACTATCTAAAATTGGGTAAATAATACCCACACTAAGGAGATTTAGTATCTCTTTTTTCACCACTTCCATCATGGGGTATTTAACCTCCTTTGTGCCTCACATGTTGGTTTAGACCCTTCTTCAAGTAGAATTCGGTGCACGCACATAGAAGGATTGATTCCCTTAATGTCAACGATAAACCACCCAATGACTATTTTGAACTCCCGAAGCACTCTTGTCAATTTCTCTTCTTGAACTTGGTTGAAATTTCTTGCAACTATAATTGGAAGTGTTTCATTCTCCGCCAAGTAAACATATTTAAGATGCTCCGGAAGTTGCTTCAATTCAAGTGTAGGTACTTGCACAATAGACGGTTGTAATTTCTCATTAGAGAATGGTAAGTCCAAGAATGAAACCTTCTTAAAAGTCTCGTTAAAACCACTATTGAGTGCGGCTATGACATCCATAATTTCACCAGAATAGTCTTCATTATCCAACATAAGATGTTCTCTCAAAGCGACATCTAAACAATCTTCATTATGCAAATCTAAGACTCATTGAGAAAGGATATCCAAAACGTCAAGAGAATAGACAACATGTACATCACTTGGATACCTTATAACCTCAAAATTTTTGAATCGAATTGTCTCCCCATCAAATTCCATGGTCAATGTTCCTCCATGCACATCAATCTAGGTTCTTGCAATTTTCATAAACGGTCTTCCCAACAAAATTGGTGTGGAGCATGGAATGAATTCATCCTCCATATCAAGAACATAAAAATCAGTCGGAAACACCAATATATTCACTTGAACTAAAACATCTTCTATTATACCTCTGGGATAAGCATTCGACCTATCAACAAGTTGAATAATCACCCATGTTTCTTTAAGTGGACCAAGATTCAATGAAGCATAAATGGAGAATGGCATGACATTTATAGAGGCTCCCAAATCCAACCTACAACGCCCAATCTTTTTATTACCAATAGTGCAAGGAATAGTAAAAGTTCCAGGATCCTTACAATTTGGTGGAAGCTTATTTTGAAGAACTGTAAAAACGTTCTCCCCCACACTAACTTTTTCATTACCCGTCAACTTATGCTTATTGGTGCACAATTCTTTCAAAAACTTGGCATAGTGTGGCGCTTGTTTACTAACATCAAGAAGAGGAATATTCACCTCCATCTTTCGGAATGTGTCAAGAATTTCCTTATCAACCTCTTCCTTTTTAGTCTTCTTCAATCTGCTTGGGAAAGGAGGTGGAGTGAAAAAAGTAGGCTTAGTGATTGGTTGTTTAGGACTAATTGGCTTTGGGGGCACATCTTCTTCAACCGAGCAATCAACTGATGGCTTGGATGACATATTAATAGGTATTGGAGGACTAGGTGGATCGTATTGCTTTCCACTTCTTAAAGTTACTGCATTAGCATTCTCCTTAGGATTCTTCTCAGGTTGTGAAGAAAATTTATTAGAAAGATGAGCATCCAACATGTTATATGATGCTGCCAATTGTCCTATCTGATTCTCCAAAATTTTGATGGAAACTTGGGTAGTTTGCTGAAACTGAAGAGTATTTGTAGCAATTGCATTGATTAAATCTTCAATAGAGGGTTTTGTACTCGGAGGTTGAGCAGCTTGTGGTGCTTGTGATGGTCTAGGTGCATAGTTCTATTGAGATCGCTGTTGAAGAGAAAAATCAAGCGGTCTAACAGGTGTAGACTGTGGAGCAGCTTGTTAGTGATTCCCATAACGAAGATTTGGATGATCACGCCAGCCGAGATTATAAGTTTGTGAAAAAAGTTCATAGTAAATCTGGCATAATTGGCCTGGGAAATTACCTACAACATTAACACCCTCAGTCTCTTCCGCAAAAAGAGCAGGGCAAGTATCAGTAGTGTGCCCCACATCCTGACATATTCCACATGGTCGCACATGTTGGCCTTAAGAAAGTTGTTGTACCACTGCACTTAATTGATCCAATTGATGACCAAGATGGTTCTCGTTTGAATTGTTCACCTCATTAACTGACTTTGGTGGTGGATTAGGATCTTGGTGAATGCCAAACTTTTGTGAGTTGGCAGCCATATTAGAAATCAAGCTTCTGGTTGCAGTAGGAGTCTTATCAACTAGTGCACCCTTACTGGCTACATCAATTATATTCCTATCCAGTGACTGTAATCCTTGATAAAAGTACTGGATTAGGAGTTGTTCACTTATCTGATGATGGGGCCAACTAGAACACAACCGCTTGAATCTCTCCCAATATTCATATAGTGACTCCCCTATATATTGCCTTATATTGCAGATCTTTTTCTTGATGCTTCCAACTTTAGATGCTGGAAAATATCATTCCAGGAACATAGTCTTCATACCATTCCATGTTTCAACAGTACCGGGTGGAAGATAGTACAACCACTATTTAGCTAAGCTTAATTTATTCTTCAGTCAGTCACTGCAGCAGGTTTCATACTCGAACAAACAATATGAAACTCCTTCAAATGTTTATTCGGGTCCTCACCGGCCAACCCATGGAAAGAGGGAAATAAACGAATGAGGTCCGACTTCAACTCAAAGTTGACATCCAAACGTGGATACTTGATGCAAAATGGTTGTTGGTCAAGATCTGGCGCTGCCAACTCTTTCAACGGCTTTGCTGGACCATGGTTCTATAGGATCGAACTGAATCGCCAGAATGAGATTCGTTTTCATACGGTAATGGCTCTTTAACAGACTCTACACGTTGATAATGACATTGAAAGAGTGGATTATCAGTGATAGTTCTGGAAGAGTGTGACGCAGACGATGCTTCAAGATAATCTTTGATATTTTGTAGTCGATCTTGTGTATCATCTTCACCAGACATATACACCTGACAATTCCACAGTAAAATCTAATTAGTTGCAAACAAATAAATTTGAATAATAAAGGGAATAACAATAGCCCCGACAACAGCACCAAAAATTTGACGGGTATCGTGTCAAATTTAATTTTTTTTAGTATTACCAATTATATTAGTATAACAATAAATACGAGTCGAACCCATGAGGACTACGTTCAAATTATTATTCAAGAATTAATAATGAAAATTAAAGAAGAGTTTTTTTTTCTCAAATTGAAACTTAATTAACATAAACATAAAAGTAATAATGAGTTGATATTACGATTTAAAGAAACAGTTAAGAGTCATTCTCCACTCTCCACAATCATTCAAATCCAACAATAATAAACATTATTCTGATTTTCCAATTAGATTATTAACCTTGTAGATAATGCTGAAGCAGCCAATTATCTCAATCTCTCAATTACAATTAATCAAGGCGAAGCGCTCAATAATTAAATCTTTATACCAAGTAATAGATCTATGAAGCGTGTAATCTATTTAACCTAGGAATAACATTAATTTATGTAGAGATAGGTTAATCTAAGCAACAAATAAATTTATCATATAATTCGTTTAACCTAGGTTCTAAACTTCATCACAATTAATAATACCTATGACAATACTATCAATTGCAAATTATCACATACACTTAGAACCCAAAATTATTAGATGAATAATAATTCTAAGATGATAGTAGAACAATGGAACATCCTAATTAGTTGGCCATCTAACAAGATATCACATAATCCATAACATTAATCATAGAAGAATAGAAGTAATTTAACATTGGAGAAATCAAGAAATAACATTCATTATTGATAATCAAAAATTCATGTGTTTGGGTTTTGAAATAACCCTTAACCTAAAAGAAGATTACTCCATAATCACAAACATAACCAATAACATAATTATAATTGAAAGTAAAGAGTTTTAAAGAGAAGAAGGAAAAACTAGTTTGATGTAGGAAAGATTATTGTCCTCTCAACTCTTCTGTTATTCTAATATCCAGAATTCATAATTAAAAACTTATGAAAACCTTAGCCCTAAAACTCTTTATAATCCTCTTAAAAATCTAATAAAAAATAACATAAAAATTGAAATCGTGTTGATTGGCCGCGGCTTGAAAAAGTGGTTTCCGCGGCCAGTGTGCCTAATACTTGGTAAAATTCACCTTGAGTCACGGCCTGGAAAAGTAATGGTCGCGGACAGTGCACAGTTTCTCTCAAAAATTCGTATTTTGGCCGCTACTTAAAGAAGTACTCACCACGGCCAAAAATTGCTATTTCCAAAATCTTAATTCCTTGCAATTAGGTTGCGGCCACCACTTCTTTGAGTCGCAACCAACGCACCAAATTTCACTACTCTTGATTTTGTAATTTCTCTACTCAAGCTTCATTCACCACAACATCCCATATACGCTTAGAGACTTCAAAACACATTAGAATTACATCTCAACTTCATCTTGCAACTCCGTTTTGTAGCCTATAAAATTCTTAAACCAAAATTGCATCAAATATATCAGTGTTATCAACAAAAATTATAACTTAGTTTAAATATCGAAAACTTACAAAATGAAGCTAAAATCTCTTAAACCACCAAATTAGCATCATCCAAATACGAAAGAACTTGCAATATATATATATATAACAATGAACTTATCATAAACCCAAAAGTTTAAACCCCAAAAATTTTCTCTCTCTTCAATCATGACAACCCCAACCCCTTCTCTTTGATCTGCACTTCACCTCCGACATCGCAACCTCCTGCGTCGATGTCCATGGAAAATCCATGACGGCAGGGCTGGGCTTCAGGGAAGACCATAACGAGGCCGAGTTTCAGGGACAACGATGGCTGGGCTTCAAGGACGACAATGGCGAGGCGGGGCTGGGCTGGGCTTCAAGAACGACAACGGGGGCTGGGCTGGGGTTCAAGGATGACAGCGGGTAGATGATTATTGCTGAAATTTCTTGTTGGCTATTTACTTCAGATTTGCAAGGTTGAACCAATCTATTGGGTAAAAAAAAATAGGTAGATGATTGTTGCTTTAGATGTGGTTTGTTGCTTTGTTGGAAATTTGTTGTTTATGAAAATGATGGTTGCTATTATTTGGTAATGGGGATTAATGTGATGGATGAGAGAAAAAATGAAAGAAGAAAGTTTTGTTATTATCTTTAATTAATTAGATTTTTATATTTTAAAAATAAAAATAATTAGATTTTTGTTTTAATTTTAATTTTAATTTATTAATTGATTTTAATTAATGACATTTTATTTTTTTTCTTATTCTTTTATCAATTAATAAGTGTTTTTTTTAAAAAAAATATCTATAAGGTGGACCTCTATTATGTTGACACCTGGCAATTTTATTAATGTGTACTATATTTAACAGAGAAATAATGACGGATGTAATAAAAGTTTAATGTTGAATATTTTTATTGTCGAAAATAAAGATTAAGTATATAAGTATTTAAACCAAAAAAAAAAAAAAGATAAATAAAATTTTCAACTTATCCGGATATTAGGGGATATGTATGTTTTAATAATAGAGTTGAGATCCTCAAAAAATTATTAATTTGAATATAAACAACTGCTAGTATCGATACGTGCTGTCACGTCTCTTTATCCAGCTTAAAACAACTGGAATGACTCCAATACAAATTTTAGAAAGAAAAGAAAATCAAATGGTTAAATAATAGAAAAGTAAACGACGCACTCCAAGCACTTGTACTCTCGAGAGGGGAAAATAACATTTAGTAAATAGGAAATATTAAAAATTTATTTGCCATTGATTAGTGTTACACTAGGACTCTGCATCCCCACGAGTTCTACACAATCATTCGTATCATATTTGTCACATTCATACCAAGCAAACCAACCTTAACAAGTCCAATTCTTTTTTAATACCAAAAAAAAAAAGAAAAAGAAAGAAACTATAGTGTTCCCAGGCAAACGCGTAACAGTCAATCCACGTGTCACAAATTAAACATCCCCACCAGTTATATTAACACGTGGCACATTACAGTTGGAGCTAATGTCACGATCTCAATCTCCCCGGGCCCGAAATGGGGTCGAGCTCAGTTTCTCCTGTTCTTGCTACCGCGGCCCCCGGACGAGTAGCTCCCGTCAGACGGCAAAGAGTCCACATCGGAAATCGCATGTTGGTGTTGCATCGCTGCCGTCAGATTAAAATCTTGGGCATATTCCGAGACGCTCCAAACCTTAACCGACTTGTCGAGGCTCCCACTGTAAACGACCCACCTCTGATCACTGCTAACGGACTGGCGATCCATTTCCACAGCTACGCATTTGACTGGGCCGGTGTGGCCCGTTAAGACGGACAGGCACGTGTGGATGACGCCATCCCTCCTCCACACGTATATGGTCTTATCTGCGGAGCCGCTGAACACCAGCCCCCCTGCAGCTGCGAGGCAGAGGATCGCAAGCTTGTGACCCCTGAGGACCCCACCGTGAGAAAACTGCTTCTCACGTTCCCAAAAATTGACCAAACCGTTAGAGGACCCACAATAAACTATTGAACCGGAGGTGTTAACGGCCAGAGCGGTTACTGCGCTCTCTTGCACCATCAGTTTCTGAACCAGCGAATGCTTCGTCACCTTCCCACGCTGCTCCCTCTTCCATACCTTAACGGTTCCGTCAGCGGCGCCGGTGAAGACCAATCCCTCGACAGTAGCCACGACTGCGTTGACGGCGTCGTCGTGAGCGTTAATTGACTCGAGGCACTTGGAGTTGTCGATTCGCCACACCTTCAAGGTCCGGTCCCACGAGGCGGAGTACAACAAGGTTTTGTCGTCGCTTAAGGTCAGGCAAGAAATGGCGTCCGAGTGTTTGATCCAGAGTGAGGAGCGACGACGTCGACCCTCGACGTAATTGCTGGGTTTGACGGAGCTTTTGAAAATGTCCATCAGGGTGGGTAATGTCCCTGCGCGTTTGTGCACGCTAGGGTTCTTGGGTGCGACTTTCCAGACCCGGATCTTCCCGTCTTGGTGGCCTGTGAAAATCTTTTGACCCGAGATGACAATCGCTTTCACCAAACCGCTATTAGATTTGAAACCACTAAACTCCTTGAGACTCTTCCAGACCCGGATGTTTTTGCTGTCGGAGCCTGTGTATAAGAGGTCGCCGGCGGCAGCCAATGAGTAAATATGACCCTCTTCGCGAACAAGTGAGCCGATTAGAGTGTTGGAAGGTAGAGGATCATCAAATTGTTGGGACCATGGAGACTTGGAGTAAGGTGAAACTTGATTCCAAGGAGACATCATCATAGGAGACCCCTCGGTGCTTATCCTGCTGGGATCGAACCCCAATGGGCTCGTTAAGGAAGCACTACTGTTACGCATGGCATAGTCATCTTGATCGAGGCTATTCATGTTGGAAGAGCTAATATTTGGGTCTGAATATAACATGGTTCCGAAATTCGGCTTCAATGTGATGTCGTTCTCGGCAAAAGTCATCATATTATTTGCTCCTTTTTTCTCGTCTCTCATTTTTACCTTTGATTTTTTTTTTCTCACATCAATGGGGGAAACAAATAGTCAAACGACAAGAATTTCTTTAGAACAAGAGAAAGGAAACGAAACACGAGTATAAGATTTATATCTTATTATAAACATGGGGACTGAAAGGAAACGAAAATAATTAATAGTGTATATAAATAACAACCTAGAGGGTGTATATGCGTATTTATATGAAAACGCAAGAGAAGGGACGGTAGAGAAGATAGGAACTAAACGGTGATGACACGTGTAAGGACCAAATTAATTAAAGGTATAGATGCATGGAGATGAGATGAGATGAGATGAGGGATTTGGATATTTTTGCTGTAGAATCCGAGTTCGATGGTAACAATGATTTATTTTTGGGAGAGACTGCTGTTACGATTCTACGGTTGCTGGTTTGTGTTTTAATCCTTTTTAGTTTATGCTAATGGAATGACTTTAGTTTGGTGTTTAAGGTTGTCTCAAAGAATTGAAAAGTTATTATAACCTATATGGAAGAAAGTTGTTAGAGTGAGTGAGTGAGTGAGGTAATTTTACGGGGATATTTAGACTATCGTTGATGACTAACCAGAAGTCTTTTGATTTGGTTGAATTATAATGAACTCAGTCTAAAACGCTAACTTCTCTTTCAAGAAAATTATAAGCTTTTTCAGAAAAAGAAGAGATGGAATAATGATGACAACATACTCCTCAATTTTTTTTTCTTATTTGTTTTTACTTAAGATACGTCATAAGTGTATATGCTTGTATTATAGTCATGAAGAAAAACCATATTGGGTTTGGCTCTTTATTTGATATATGATCATTGCATATACATTTCAAGAATATAAACCAAAGATATTTGATGTGGTATTTTTTCCTATATATTGCTACATTCTAAATAGTACTGTGGCCTCTTTCGACTGTTTTAGGGAAAGCAAAATATATGTAGATAATAATGAATGACACGTGGATGAAATATTCCATTATAGTTTTATTAGGAAGGAATTGAAAATGAAATTATGAGAGTGAAATATTATATCATTACCAAAAAAATTAGTATTTTAGGGACAACTTTTAAGATACAAATTCTTTGTAATTACACAACCCTACAAGTAAGGAATTTTATGTCAATTTTAAAATAAAATTAAAAGAAAAAACTATTTTAAGCTATTTGTAAGTTTTGACATACTGATTAAGAGCTTTGTAAGTTGTCATTCGTTGGTAAGCTAGCGTGTCAATGAAAAATAATTTTTCTTCCATTTAGTCAGATGCCAATTATCAATGATATTTACTTAGCATTCTTTTTCTAAAAAAAGCAACTCTTCTTTTTTTTTTTCTTAAAAAAATAAATCATAAGCGTATTTTATATCCTTGATTTGAGAGCCCACTCTTCTATTCTTTTTTCTCTTGAAATTATTCCATATAAACACATTTACAACCTCTAAATTATCAAAAGTGTGATTTGGTATTGAAAGCGTCAACTTACAATTTGGAGCTATTATTTTTTTTTTTACATTTTTTTTGTGATTATTAAACTTCTATAATTTGTATGAAAATTTTAAATAAGCATGCGATTAAATGAAAATTGAATAATTTTTTATTAGATTAATTTGTTATTATTTTTGTTTATGCTGTTATTATGGATGTTCTAAATTTTAATTTACAAATTTGAAATTTTTGGAATAGATCAAATTTAGGCTATTATGCTACTGAAAGTTTTGTAACACAATAAATACATGAAATGTAAATAATTTATTTCTGAATAATAAACAAGATGAAAAAAAATTAATAACATAAAAATATATGATAATTAATAATATAAATAAATAATTTTGAAGGTGACGAGGAAAAGATTTTTCCAAATGCATTATACCTAACAAGCCAAAAGTGACATTTTTATTATCATTGTCATTTTTTTTGAGATGAGTTAGGTGAAAGACACGGGAAAAGATGCAAAAGAATATATATCTCTTTTATATAAAATGTATGTAAATAATAAAGGAAAAAATGATTTTAATGGTTTGTTTTGGTAATTTTAATAGAATATTTTAAATATTTAATAGAATGTACTTTTAAAAAAATTAAAAATATATATTTATTTATTATATTAATTTAAATTTAAATATTATAAAATATCATTATTATATTAATATTTAATATAATAATTATATTGATATAAATTTAAATTCAAATGTTATAGAATATGATTATTATAATAATATATAATACAAAATTAGATTTTTAATAAATATATTAATATAAATTTAAATGTTATAAAATATTATTATGATAATACTATATAATCATATTTTTTTTACTAATTATATTAATATGAATTCAAATATTATTTTAATAATATTTAATACAAGACTAGATACTTAATACTTATATCAATATAAATTTAAATATTATTATAATAGTAATATATAATACATATTCTTAATTTTTATTAAAAAAATTTATCATTTATATTTAAAAAGATTATGATATTATATATATATAAATCATAAAATATGTTTTGGTTTAATTTTTCTTTTAATATATTTATGTCATTTTTTTATATAATATTGTTTATTTATTTGAAATTTATATGACAATAAAACAAATTTAATAAATATATTTAATAGATTCTATAAATAAAACTACACAAACGTGTATTGCGCGTTGCTTGTATCTAGTATATATATATATATATATTGGTGAAAAAGTTTGGTTATGTTTTAATTCTCATTGTATATTCTTAACATGAAATTTGATTGTTTGTAAAATGTGTAAATTCTTAATGTGTATTTTTTTACATAATATTTTGCGATTATTAAAGCTCAATATAATTTGTATGATCAATTTATATAATTATGTGATTAAATGAAAAAATGAATCATTTTTTTATCAGATTAACTTATTAGATAGTTTTGTTATTTTTTTTTATTATGTTGTTATTCTGAATGTTATGAGTTTTAATTTGCATGCTTGTAAATTTTGGAATAGATCAAATTTATGCCATTATAATGTCAAAATTTTGTAACACAAATTAAATACATAAAATTTTAATAATTTAGTTTTGTATAATTAATAAGATAAAAAAAATTAAATAATTAATAATATAAAAGTATAATAACTAAATTCGCAAATGAATAATTAAATAAATAATTAAAAAAATATATAATTATTAAATTTATAATTAAACATTTAAGATAAAATATTAACTAACGAAAAATAAACTAAATAATTAGTAAAAAAATTTAATGAGTTGACTAACTAATAAATTAAATAAGTAATAACTAAATAAAAATTAGAAAAGTATTAATTAAGTATATTATAAAGAAAATATAAATGATTAATTAATAAATTGAAAATTTAAAAGAAAATAATGACTAATTAAAATAATTAATAAATAACATAAGTGATAAATAAATAAATAAAATTCAAATGAATAAATAAATTAAATAATTATCCAAAAAATAATTGTTTAATTACTAAATTTATAATTTAATATTTAAGAAACTCAGGGAAAAGATAAATTAGATAAATATTAAATAAGTTAAATTAATAATTGAATTACACAACACATCATATTTTATTTATAAAACATCATAAGAACATCTCCAATCTAATATGTTAAAATAATGTTAAATTTAGCACAAAATGTTAATAAATGTAGTATTTAATAAAAAAATTACAATTGTACTACAATGCACATAAATGTAAAAACGAATTTTGAATTAATGATCATTTAATATTTATTAAAAAATTATAAAAAATAATAATGTTCTTTATCATTTTTAATGTCAATAATAAATAAGATACTAAAAATAATGAGTAACTTTGGATCATGCTATATTCTATCCAAATTTGGATCAATTTTTAGTATGTGCCAAATTTGGCACAACTTTTAGCACATCATTGGAGAAGCTTTTATTTGAAATGTGTTATATTTTAGCAATGCATCATAGATTTGGAGATGCTCTAATTCATTGAAAAAGATAATAAGACATCATAATTTATAAAACAATATGTTGACTGGCTTTTTTTTATCAACTACCAGAAATTTCCTTTTTGTGTTTCGTTCATGGGAATTTCCCAGAATTCAACCTTGTTTGGTCGTATTTTTTGAATCTCCGGTGGTGTTTCAGGGCTACAGTTCATTGCTCTGGGAGCGCCTCTTTTAGAAAAATTTCCCTTTTTTTCTCTATCCCCGAGTGGTTGTCTTAGGGTATTTTTGTGTTCTGCCCATTTTTCTTTCGGCGTGGATACTAACTGCTTGGTTTTGTTTCAGATGTCCAAGGAGCTCCATGAACTTCATCAACACGGTTACTTCGGTTTCAACTAGGAAATTCAAGACAAGGCTCGTGGACAAAGTTCAGCCCCTAAGAACGCTCGTGTGTACAAGCGCTTGGCGATGGTGGAAGCAGCTTCAATGGCGGAGGGGCCTCTGACGATCAGGGCGCATTTTGGGACGCACCTTCTAACGAAAGAGGAGGTCAACATGGGCCCACTCCTTAACGAGTCAGCTCAATACAAAGCCTCTGGGTTTAAGGCAGAGCATATCCCGTCCAAGTTAAGGAACTTGGATTCTCTGGCCCACATTAAGGCTCATTATAGGATCTGCTAAGATGACTACGTAACTCAGCTGTGTTGGGAAACAGAGAGGTCCCATCGCAACATTCATGGCTTTGGGGTCTAGAGCCAATAACATCTGCAGGCGGGGGCCACACTCCTTCTCCACCAATACTTCGTTAACCTCCTAAAGTTTGTGGGAATCACACCCTTCCAATTGTGTTGGTAACTTGTTTACCATGTGCGAAATAGAACGAATGGGGTGGTGGGCCCAGGGATTTCAAAAATTTTTATTTAAATAATCGGATCCATTAATATGCAAACATTAATCAATGAGATAGAAAAATATAATGATTTACCAATTGTAGAACTATCAAGAATCTTTTCTATCTTTTTGTAACTCATATGAACATCTAATCCAAAGCAGCCTCCAAAATACTCAGACCAAGATCTTTCAAGATGTACCATTACACCTCAAGACGAATGTGGGCACGTAGAGTTATGGTGGGAATTTTGAGATTCACAAGATATTCTCAATACGTGAGATCTTGGAATTTTTATATTTGAGACAATTTTCAAGGATAGGAAAAATATTACGATATATTTTTCTCACTGTGAAAAGCTTAGAATTTTATATCCAAAATATTATCTCTGTTAAGCGTATTGTTATCTGTGAAAACAATTTTCTATCTGATAGATTTATAAAATAATTAATTAAATTCAAAATTCAAAATTCAAATTATAAACTAATTATTAAATCATTAATAAAATAAATATAAATATCCAAGACCCATTCTTGAATATTGTTACATGTCAGGAAGATCTTCAAGAGTCCAGACGGAATTGGAATACATCGATTCCATTTCCAGGTTCATGGCATCTTGCCATTTTTATTTATCAGAATCTTTCATTGCATCTCTATATGTCAATGGATCATCTTTGTTTGTGTCAGACACAAGCATTTGAACTTCGTGTTCATAGCGAATTGGTTGTCTGACAACCCTCCCACTACTACGAAGCTCTCTATTATTCTGACAAGAACTTGTGGCTTCTTCTTGTCGTTGTTCATTGCAAACATTTGGTGATCTATTTACTTGATCTGAGACTATCTCCTCAAGTACAACTTTACTGCAAGACTTGTGGTTGTTAATATAGTCATATTCAAAAAAAGTAGCATTTGTCCATACAAATGTTTTATTTTATTTTGGACTATAGAATATACAACCTCTAGTCTCTTTGGAATACCCTACAAATATGCACAATTCAATGCAAGATTCCAGCTTTCCAGTCTTTCCTTTCAACACGCGTGCTGGACAGCCCCAAATACGAAAGATGGTGTAGACTAGGTTTAGTACCATTCCATAGTTCTAATAGTGTTTTCTTGATAGACTTAGATGGAAAAAAAATTCAATATGTACATTGCACATTGAATTGCATATCCCCAGAATGACGGTGTCAATGATGAATAACTCATCATTGATCTAACCATGTCTAATAACGTCCTATTCCTTCTTTCTAAAACACCATTTTGATGTGGTGTTCCAGGTGTGGTGAGTTGGGATTGAATTTAATGCTCACGCAAGTGGTCCTCAAATTCATAATCCAAGTACTTCCATTCTCGATCAAATGGAAGAACTTTCAATGATTCACCTAATATCTTTTCAGCTTTTGCTTGAAATTCTTCAAACTTTCCAAAAGTTTCAGATTTTGTTTTGCATCAAATATAGGTAATCATTGCTTGATTAATCATCAATAAAAGTGACAAAGTATTCAAACCCTCCTCTTGCTTGGACATTAAGTGGTCCACACACGCCAGTGTGTACAAGTTGGAGTGGTTCTATGGCTTTTGAACATTTTGAAGAGAAAGGTCTTTTGGTCATCTTGCCTTCTAGACAGGATTCACAAACTAGAGGAGAACCAGCACTTAATTCTCCTAAAGGTCATTCCTTTGCTAACCTGTTTATCCTATCCAAACCAATATGCCCCAATCTTAAGTGCCATAGATATGTTTCACTATAGGAATCTGTCTTTTGACGTTAATAGATCTTGGGTTAACAACTTTAAACATTTCAGAGTTGTAGATTGATCGTTCTTTATATAGCCCATGATTGGATTTTGCATGACAGATTTCAATACCTGATCTTGAAATAACAATCAAATTATTATTGAAAGAAAAATTAAAACCTTATTCATGCAACATATAAACAAAAAGTTCCTAATTAATAATCACATTACTAATCATAAACTAAAAATTTCTAAACATTAGTTTTCTTGCTTGAAATAGAAATCTAAATTTCTAAAAAAAAAAATAAAGATATAAAATTGTTCAAAATAACAATGAATTTCTAAAAACTAATGTTGGGCCTTTCGCTTGTTCTTTGATGTCGATGTCTTTCCTTTAGAAGTAGACTCTTTTGGGTCTTCGCATGCTTGTACATCCTGTACAAGTGTCAAAATCGGTCTGAGCCTTCTCCAGCTAAGATATTATATCTCTACAACTTTTGATCATGCCCAAAGAAGAAGGGAAGTGACATCGATGGGTTCTACACCCTCATGAATTACTCGTAGTTCAACTACAAGACACCTCACCAAAACGAGAGCCACGCTCGGGACTTCTAGGATCACTTTTTCTACATAACGGGGTTCCCCATGCAAGCCAATCCAGCTCTAGTCCTAGACTTCAGCATAATTGGTAAGCCTAATCGTCATTTCCTGAGGATTTCTTATAGTTAGGTTTTCTTTTGCTTACATTAATTCCTTTTCCTAGGCTTTTTCCTCCGCACCCCACGGGTGGCTGCATTTCAAAACTGCATGGAGGAGATGAAAACGTTCCAAAATGTGGAGTTGGAGCTGAGCCAGCAGGTGACCAAGGAGAACCTTGTCCGGGTGGGACTTTTTCTGAGGGGCCAAGACATTGGGAACTTGGACCACACCAAGTTTCAGACTTCTAAGAGGTCCAAGGAGCAAGCTGTGAGGCACGCCTAGCAAATGGTTGTTGAGCGCCTAGAAAATGCTCGGGCGATTCAAGCTGCCCGAGAAGCTCACCTCGAGCAAAAGGTTGAGGAGGAGAAAGAAGCGGGAGTTGGGGCCTCCACCTCAGATCAAGGTAATACTCATCTCCTACACTTTCATGCTAAGTCAGTTGATGAGGGGGTAAGTCCCAATCATGTGGGGCCTCCCCCACTATTCTCTGATGTGGCTTGTCTAGCGATCATCGATGGACCCATGAGGATAACCAAGACTACCAAGACATGATTAACTATTACATCCACTACCCGCGGAATCACTTGCCTCCTCAGGGCTTCATATCTCTCGACCGAGTAACTTCATCTCCGACCTCATGGTTTTGCTAGCACGAGTCCAATGCAACCGAGGAGATGGGTCGCCTAATGAGTGTCTTTGCTCATTCAGTGCTTCACCCATAGGAGCCTTCTAGTGGTAGGGCTTCCTGAGAAGATCAAATGCTCTCGGTTATTTATATTACTTTGTTTTTCTCTTTTCGCATAAGTTCTGACCAATTTTTCTTCCCTTTGCAGATCAAATGAGGATTAGCGACCTTGACCGCCAGCCAATTTTGATTCCCTCAAAGTTCGAAGGAGAAAAAAGGCCTCGAGAAGAGACGAAGCCTTCCCTGCCGCTGAAGCGATGGGAGGTGAGTGAGACTCCTATCGAGGAGCTCAGGATGGCAACATCCCAGTGTTGGAGGTGTATTATGGGAATGCACATTGCCCTGAGGTCCACAACGCAGCCCCTAGTGATTTCCCACTTAAAGTGTCTCCTAAGTTTCCAGCCTAATCATGTTCCCCGAGCACTATGGTGGAAGATGCTTGAGAGGTACAACACTGTAGTCGAGTACTTCAATGCTCAGATGGACGAGGGAAACGTGATAATCCATGAGATGGGGGATTTCAGTCACCAACTGAAGCCCCTGCGGAGGTCAGAGCGTGGAGAGCCACCCATTGGGAGAGAGCAGCTGGAGACTCTCTTCATAGAGAAGATGGGCTTCTTTATTGCTCCTCTGGAGGCATAGCTCCTCCAAGGGTTGAGTAATATGATGTGTGACTTGACCGCGAGGAGGTATGCTCAGTGTCACGGGCTGACATTTTTACAACGGAAATGGCCGTGCGACACCTTGACTCCTTTGAGCCAAGGTCAACCTTTCAACTGTTCGAATAACAATTGGCACATTTTTCGCATGACTGTGTGCCTCTGCACACTTCCATCTCTCGAACAACTCTCACTGAGTCATGCTCTCAAGCGTCTATGAGTGTAATCATGCATCAAGGTTGTCTAGCCAAGAAACTCACACTGTCCATAGGTTCTCACTATGGCAAGAAAAATCTCAACACCGATGCTCACCCAGACATTCGTAAGCCAAGGTAGCATGTGTGGCCAAGAGCCAACGCCAAGCTGACGTGCCAACACCTCTCATCATGCCCCATTCAATACTATCCAATTAGCTCATGTCACAGACCAATGACTCCCATACATCCATGGTCCAATCCTCAAGGCACCATGCCTTCACTCATGTTGGCAGGCCCTCGAGACTAGCTGCCAGACTAGTAGCACACACTAGACCTCTGTCTTTCTTAAGCATTGCGCACTCTTCAATCCATGTATGCTAGCAAGTCCCACGAATGACTTCCCATGCCATCTCGTGTCGAGACTCATGGCCATGGTGCACCATGACGTCTCTCGGAGGTTTGGGCCACGTTCCATGCATGCGGCATCCCGGCAAGCCAAGGGAACCATCCCCATAAACCTCTGGCAGCACACTTTGATGCACTACTGGGGCAGCCTGGTAATTTCCATGAGTACTCCTACTCATGGAGACATATGAATCCCCTTATGGTCCTCATATGCCTGCCCTACTAGTCCTCTCAACTAGTAGTTACTCACTTGATGCACCTGCGCCAGGGGGTGGTGGAGAGCTGGCACCAGGTGCTCCCCCTACAAAGAGCCTTCTGAGCTTTTAGCCTTCTACGAGGAACATATAAGATATTTGGTTGGGAGACATATTTGGCTCTCAGCTTGCCAATGGCTGGTACTAACTTGTGTGTTTTTTTGTTTCAGTTGGCTCTGATGGTCTAATGCCTGAGCAATATAGCGATGGAAAATCCTATGAACTCAAGTGGGCGACGGACAAGCTGGCTACCTTGAAGTCCAACGTACCAGCCAAGAAGGTGAAGCAATTCTAGATGACCCTCAAGGACGAGAAAGCCCGGGCCCGTGAACTCGGGGTTTCCTCAAAGGTAGCTCATGACCTGGCGGCAGGTCTTTAGGATTGATTGGACCTTATATCGGTGGAGCGTAAACAACTCTCTGAGGAAGCCAGTAGAGTTTTTGAGAAGGTTGTGAAGGTCAGGGATGAGGTTTCTCAGGCCAACGCGGATGCCGCGAAGGCAAAGGAGTAGGTTATCCGGGCGATATGGGAATTCGAGGCCTTGTGTAAGGATAAGCAAGCCACTTGTGACCAAAATAGGGCCATAGCCTCCAAAATTGAAGCCCTCGCAAATGAGAAGAGCGTCTTCAACGATGAAGTGGAGAACATCACGGGTGATGCCTTTTACAAGGCCTGGTTTTATGAGGGCTTCACTGGCAATATGGATATTGTTCGGGCGATTTTTTAGGAGAACCTCCGAGCCAAAACCGCTACGACTACCACTGAGCCTTCCACTGCCAATCCCATTATCACTCTTGTGGAGGAAGTTCCTCAGGGTCAGGACTAGTCTCCACACTATTTTTTGTTTCTTTTTTGTAATAGGCCTGCGTGCCATCTCTTTGGATCATGAAAATTAAAATGCTCAAGCTCTCGAGTAGTTTGTATTTTTGTACATTTTTCTCAATGGATTTTTACACTCTATTACTATGCCATAATTGCAATTTACTCTACTACTTTTATGTGTATATTTTTGTATATTGCTTAGTAGTGTTGCAAATAGGACTTAGGATATACAAGGTTTAATCAATTTTCTTACATAACTAGATGTTACGAAAAAATTGATTTGATGCAACCTTTATTTTTATCCACTTTTGTTGTGGGCTGAAGTTTCAAGTGAACTCGGGACTTTACAAGTCCCATTTTCGGCCTCGAGTACATAGCTTGTCTCTCGAGCACTTGGCCTTCAGGAATTGAGCTAAGTTTCCAAGCCTATTCTCGAATATAAGTACCCCGTATAAGTTCCTCTGATTGAGTTCCCTAGGTCTTACTCCATGAGCAGTTATTCTCGAAACATGACTAGCCCCTTGCTTATGCCCCCAAGTGATCGGAGACATAGGTCTTCGTTCACATGTCCGGGTTTGTGAGAAAGTACATCCTCGAGTGATATAAAAAATAACAATAAAAAATACAAGTATTTTTCAAAATTTCATCTGTAGTGCTTTGTGCACACGATTTACATTACTTGCTCGTGGGCTAAATACATAAACGACAAAGTAAAGGAATACATCAATGCTTATACTACTAGTAATACTGACGAAGATGCTCAACATTCCAGGCGTGAGGAATTAGCTACCCATTTAGTCAAGCCAACTTGTATGTCCCTGGATAGATAATGCTCTCAACTTGTTAAGGCCTTCCCAGTTTGGGCCCAACACTCTAGCACTTGGGTCTCGTGTAGCCAAGAAAACTCATCGCAACACCAAGTTCCTGACTTCTAATTTCCAATCCTTCACTTTAGAATCAAAGTACTTGGAAACCTTTTGTTGGTTAGAAGCTACTCGGAGTTCCTCAATAAGGTCTAACAATTCCTGAAGTAAAGGGTGGTTGGTTGTCAGGTCGTACGTGGTTCATTGGTGAGTGGAGATGGTTGCTTCAACTGTGAGAATTACTTCACATCCGTAGGCCATGGAGAAGGGCGAGTGGCCTATGGACTTCCGAGTAGTGGTATGATAACTCTATAGTACCCTAGGTAACTCCTCGGGCCAAGCGCATTTTGCTTGTTCGAGCCTTTTCTTTAAATTGGCTTTAAGTGTCTAGTTGACATCTTTCACTTGTCTGTTTGCCTACAGATTACCTACAAAGGAGAAACTCTTGATGACACCATGCCTTTCACAAAAATAAGAGAATAGATCACTTTAGAATTGTAGGCCATTCTCGAAGACTGTCTTCCTTGGGTGCCCGTAGCGACAAATGGTGTTCTTTATGACAAAGTCCAGTGCCATCTTGGAGATGATGGTAGCGAGGGGATCAGCTTCAACCCACTTCGTGAAATAGTCAACTTTCACAATAGCGTACTTTACTCCTTCCTTTCCCGTTGGTAGGGAACCAATAAAGTTAATGCCTAGACTGCGAAGGGCCATGGACTCTTCATTTGTGGTATGATTGGTTAAATACATAGTGAAATTGGTTAGGCACGAACATGTCCAAAAACTATAACGATTTCATAAAAATCAACACGTAAGAGTTGATTTTCAGTATAGGCATTTATAAATCATCTTTTTGGGTCCAAAGTGTTTCTTTGGAGTATATGAGAGGTGTTTATTTTCAGTATAGACATTTATAAATCATCTTTTTGGGTCCAAAGTGTTTCTTTGGAGTATATGAGAGTACCCAAAAAGTTTGGGAGCATTTGAGGATGTTTTCAGACAAATTTTGGAGCATCAACATAGAGGTGTCGACGATGCGTTGCCTCTGGAGGCAATGCGTCGCACAACCAAAAAATGGTAGACTAGGCGACACCTCACCTTGTACTAGGCGACGCGTCGCCTGAGTCATTCGTATGGGTCCGTATAATGATGTGTTTTTGGCTCAAAAATTAAAATTAAAATGCTCTAATCTCATTGGTTGAGTCTAATGAGGTTCCTATACTATTTAAATGGTTCATTTGAGTTAATTGGTGACTTAATCACTCACCTCTCTCTCTCTAAAAGAACTTTCTCTCGCTCTCTCTAGCTTTTAAGATTACTAGTTTTCTCCAATATCTTCATCAAGAAAGCTTGAGTTGTATGAAAGATCAAGACTTGTGAATCCCAATCTCATTCCATTGTAGTAGCTTCAAGCAATTCCAAGGAGAAGACTAGGAATAGGGATTTTTGGACAACAAATCTACATTTGTGTCAAGCCTTGTCACTTTTGTGTTTCACATAAAATCATAGCTTTGTGATTTTGTGTTTGAAGGTTGTTCTTCAAGAAAGGTCCACTTTATACTTTGATTCTTTTAAGTTCATGTAATTTGTGATTATCTACATATAGAGTTAGATTACTTGTTGTTTTATGCTTTGAGTTGTAATACAAAACAAGGCTGGCTGATTAAACCTAATCTCCAACAAAAAAATCTCTATATCTTAACCTTTGTTTTGTATAAAACTTTTTCTATCTCTAAGGTTCTCTGCTAACCAAATCTATAGAAGAAATCTCCTCAATCTCAGCTCTCAAGTTCATCTCTCAAGATCTAGTAAGACTAAATAGGTTTAATGGCTCAAATTTTGAAAGATGGCAAGACAAGATCAAGTTCATCCTCACAACTTTGAAAGTGCATTACATCCTTGACAAATATTTGAAGACTTTGGAGCCCCCAAAGGATGATGATTCTTAAGATGTTATCAAAGAAAGAAAGAGGATGTTCTCATTTGTAGAGGTCACATACTTAATGTTTTGTTAGATCGTCTCTATGATCTCTACACAAACACTACATCAACAAAGGAAATATGGGAAGCTCTTGAGAAGAAGTACAAAACTGAAGAAGAAAGTACCAAGAAATTCTGTATCACTCAATACATGGAATTTAAACTCTTTGTTTCTATTCCCTTACTCCCCCAAGTACATGAAATTCAAGTTATTGTAAATAAGTTGTCTATTCTTAAGATAACATTGATGGAACCCTTCATTGTGGGAGGGATATAGCTAAGTTACCTCCATCTTGGATAATCTATAGAAAGAAGATGCTCCATTAGAATGAAGAGATAATTTTGGAAGAGATCTTAAAGCACCTAAAAGGATTGAATATGAGTCTCATTTTAGAGACAAATGCATGGAAGAGTCCAATGTTGGGACATCCAAGGCTAACACAGAAGAGAAACCTTCTCAATCCAAAGGGAAGACTCACAAGAAAACCCAATCAAAGGATGATACTCATCTAGCCCCAAGGAATAATGAAGGGCACATGGCTAAAGAATGCAAGTATCGAAAGCCGCAACCATGGATCCAAGGTCAACATAACAGAAGAGGAGTTGGTTGCTACCTTGATTGAGGTGAATGCCATCCAAGGGAAAGTGCAAGGATGGTGGTATGACACTTGTACCACCATTCATGTTACTTATGATAGAGAGATCTTCAAAACCTTTGAATAGTCAAAGGATGAACATGAGATCCAGATGGGGAATGAGCATAGGTCCAAAGTGTTGCCCAAAGGGAATGTTGATGTTTACTTCACATTTGGAAAGAAGGTCTTATTGACCAATGTGTTGTATGTTCCGGATATGGGTACGAATCTTGTGAGTGTGAATTTGTTGAGAAAATCGGGCATCAAATGGGGAATTTGTTTAAGTCCGGCAAGCTAATTCTATCCAAAGGCAACTACTTTGTGGGGAAAGGGTATGTGTGTGATGTGATGATTAAATTGTGTACCAAAGACAATGATTTTGATAATAATTCATGCTCATCTTCCTCTTATGTGATTGGTTTTGATTCTATTACTTTGTGGCATAATAGACTTGCTCATATAGGATATAGTACAATTAAAAATGTTATCAAATGTTGTTTAATTTAATGCAATGATGTTGAGCATAATTAGTGTGAATTTTGTGCTAAATCTAAGATGGTTAAGAAACATTTTCCAAGTGTTGAAAGGAAAACTAATTTGTTAGATTTGATACATGGTGATTTATGTGAATTGAATTGAATTGAATAATTGCTAGAGGTGGACATATGTATTTTATTACCTTTATTGATGATTGTTCTAGATTCATATATGTGTACTTGCTTAAGAATAAGGATGAGGCCTTTAGCATGTCTAAAATCTATAAAGCCAAAGATGAAAATCAATTGGAAAAGAAAATAAAAGTGATTAGATGTGATAGGGGCGGTGAATATTTTTTCAATGTATTTTGTAAGATGCATGGTATAATACATGAATGTATAGCACCTTATACACCCCAAAAAATGGTATAGAGGAAAGAAAGAATAGAACATATGTTGAAATAATAAATGCTATGCTATTACATGCAAATTTGAGTTTTGTGTTATGGGGAGAAGCCTTGCTTACCACTTGTCATATTCTAAACCGGATTCCTCTAAAGAAAAATAAAATTTCACCATATGTGATATGGAAAGGAAAAATGCCCAACCTAGGGTATCTCAAAGTGTGAGGGTGCCTTGCTTATTGCAAGAGTACGGAGCCTAAAATGACCAAGTTGGATCCAAGGGCCATCAAATGTGTATTTGAAGGCTATGCCTCAAATAGCAAGGTCTATAGGCTATTATACTTGGAGTCTAATGCGATAATTGAATCAAGAGAAGTTGAGTACTTTGACAGTTTGTTGTATAGTGACAATAAGCCTTAAGAACCAATCTCATCAGAAGGAAGTCAAGAGGAGTTACCTTCAAGAGTTGTAGAGCAACCGATATTTCATAGAAGAAGCCAAAGGCTTAAAGATAGTGGATAAAAAAATGAAACCTCTCAAGTGGAGACTCTTTACCTAGTTGAGGGAAACCACAAGGAAGTCTCTTGGAAGTATCTTATGGTACTTCAAGTGGAGGATGATCCTAAAACTTTCCAAGAAGCTATGTCCTCAAGAGACTCTAACTTTTGGAAAGAGGCAATAAATGATGAGATAGATTCAATTATGTCTCACCACACTTGGGAAATTTTTTATCTACCCCTAGGATTAAAGACAATAGGTTGGAAGTGGGTATTTCAAAAGAAATAAAACACTAATGGGGCCATTCAAGCCTATAAGGCAAGATTAGTGGCCAAAGGGTATAGACAAAAGGATGGCATATATTATTTTGATACCTATGTATCGGTAGCAAGGACAACATCTATAAGATTGTTGTTTGCCTTATCATCAATATACAACCTATATGTTCATCAAATGGATGTCGAAACGACATTCCTAAATGCTAACCTTGTTAAAGAGGGGTACATGGAACAACCAGAATGGTTTGTTCTAAGGGGAAATGAACATAAGGTGTGTAGACTTGTTAAAACTTTATATGGTTTAAACAAGCACAAAAACAATGGCACGAGAAGTTTAATGATGCCATTGTTTCAGATGGGTTTAGACACAATTTTGTAGACAAGTGCTTACACTCTAAGACTTGTAATGACTATGTCATCTTAGTGTGTCTATATGTTGATATTAAGTTATGACATGAAAGGCATAATCTAAACGTAGAGGTTTGTATCTTTTAACTTTAAAATGAAGGACCTTGGAGAGGTTGATGCCATATTAGGTATCAAAGTTATAAGAAATGTGGATGGTTATGCATTCGGCCAAACTCATTATGTTGAGAAAATGCTTAATAAGTTTGGTCATCTTAATATCAAAGAGGCAAACACACCCTTCGATTCAAGTTTAAAGCTTCAAAATAATGAAGGGAGAGCAGTGGCTCAAATAGAGTATGCAAGTTCAATTGGAAGTTTGATGTATGCCATTCATTGTACTAGAGCGGCATTGAATTTTCGTTTAGTAAACTAAGTAGGTTTACTAGAAACCCAAGTATCTTACATTGGATGGTAGTGGAAAGAGTATTTGGATACCTTAAAAGGACCAAACAGTTATGCCTCCAATATACTAAGTTTCCTAAGATACTTGATGGATATTCCGACGCAAGTTGGATATCTGGTGTAGGAGATAATTTCTACACAACCGGTTGGGTGTTCACCCTTAGTGGGGGTGAAATTTCTTGGGGATCTAAGAAACAAACATGTATATGTCACTCAACTATGGAGTCTGAGTTTGTAATTCTAGCGGCAACTAGCAAAGAGGCCGAGTGGCTAAGAGATCTCATGTTGGAGATACCGAAAACTGCAGTTGATGTATCGATGATTTTGATAAATTGTGATAAACAAATAGCTTTGATTAAAGCTTACAATAAGATATACAATGGGAATTTTAGAAATATAAGTCTAAGATATGATTTTGTGAGGCAATTGATTGATAAGAGTATCATATCAATTTCATATGTGAAATCTTGTGAGAACTTAACAGATCCGTTTACCAAATATCTTGGGAGAGATTTGGTTAGGTCCAAAAATAGAGAGATGATACTAAAACTCCTTGATAAATAGATTCTTTAATGATGGCAACCCATCTCAAAACTTGTATGCATCAAGTGTAGAGTTCAATGGGTAAGAACAAGTCAATTATAAGGGAATACTTTCAACATTAACAACTTAAAAGTCCTGTCAAGATTGAGTTAATGTTGGTTGCTACCGAGCATGAGGGTTAAGCCTTAGGCTTTTAATGAAATTCAGTTAAAAAGCTACAAGCATCTCTAAATGTAGCAAAATTGCTGTAAGAATTTAACCTATGTGAACCTAGAGGTGGAGTCGTCTCTCAAGAGAGTAGAAGTTTTCTCTCCGGATGGTTCATGAATGGATTAAGCACAAGACCATTAAAAGTGATAAGCACAAACAATGGGAAATACATGAGTAATAAGATAGAGATGTGTGAGACATTACTGATTTTTATCACTATGAATTTTGGGTTCAATCTTTTAAGAATATCTTAGCATTTCTGTAGAAGCTTTGTAGTATTTTCACTAAGGTAAAGTTCAAACCCAAAAGGTACTTTACTTTATGCACTAATATCGTTTGACTAGAGAATTGAGGATGTATTTAACTAAGTGGGGGAATGTTATGATTGGTTAAATAAATGGTAAAATTTGTTAGGAACGAACAGGTGCGAAAACCATAATGATTTCACAAAAGTCAACATATGAGAGTTGACTTTCATTATAGGCATTCATAAATCATCTTTTTGGGACCAAAGTGTTTCTTTGGAGTATATGAGAGTACCCAAAAAGTTTGGGAGCATTTTGGGATGTTTTAAGAAAAAAATTGGAGGGTCAAAATAGAGTTGTCGACACATCGCAAGACCAAAAAGTGGTAGACTAGGCAACGTGTCGCATGTACCGTCCATACGAGTTCATACAGTGACGAGTTTTTGGCTCTAAAATTAAAATGCTCTAATCTCATTGGTTGAGTCTAATGAGGTTCCTATACTGTTTAAAGAGTTCATTTGGGTTAATTGGTGACTTGATCACCCACCTTTCTCTCTCTCTAACGGAACTCTCTGTCTCTAGCTTTCAAGATTACTAGTTTTCTCCAAGATCTTTATTAAGAAAGCTTGACTTGTATGAAGGATCAAGGCTTGTGAATCCCAATCTTATTCCATTTTTGTAGCTTCAAGTAATACCAAGGAGAATGCTAGGAATAGAGATTTTTGGACAACAAATCTACATTTGTGTCAAGCCTTGTCACTTTTGTGTTTCACATAAAGTCATAGCTTTCTGATATTGTGTTTGAAGGATGTTCTTCAAGAAAGGTCAACTCTACACTTTGATTCTTCAAGAAGGTTGGCAATGAGTATCCACGCCTGTATAGTTTGGTATCCATGATTACGTACCAAGGAACCTGATAGAGTAGCTTCTGGGCAACTTTTTTTGTCCTAATTATGTAGCAAGGTATTTCATGATAGGCTTCATCCAACTACCGTGAGGCTAGGCTATTTCCACTTCCTCAGGCTCTCTGATGCTCGGAGAGGCCAAGTACTCAATTGGGACCATGTTGAGCATCTCCATATCAATAGTTGTAGCTAGCTTGGCTAGAGCGTCAACATTTGAATTTTTTTCCTGTTGTACTTGTCGGATTGTATATTTCTTGAAGTTGTACAACATTTCTTGTACCTTGGCAAGATAGGCTACCATCTTGGTAACTCTCTGATGACTTGATTCACCGCCAGTTGGGAATCATTGTAGATTTTGAGTCCTTTCGCTTAAAGCTCTCGAGAAACTCGCAATCCAATTAAGTGGGCTTCGTATCTAGCCTCGTTCTTTGAGGCGTCAAACCCAAATCTTAAGGAACTGTGAATCCTATGTACTTTAGGTGATACCAAAATCACCCTACTCCGGAACCATTTTCATTGGACGATATGTCCACATACAACTTCTGCATTGGCCCTAGAGAAAGAGCTTCCTCGGGCCCTTCGGTTATCCCCGTGCATTCCACGATAAAGTCTGTCAACACTTGTCCTTTGATGGCGGTCCTTGGGTGGTATGATATATCGAACTAACTAAGTTCCACTGCCCATTTAAGGAGTCTCCCAGAGGACTCTGGATTTTGGAGGACCTATCTCAAAGGCTGGTTGTTGAGCACTTTGATGGGATGTGCTTCGAAACAAGGGTCGAATATTTCTTGAAGCTATCATCAAGCAAAAGGTTAGCTTTTCATGAGTGGAAACCTACACTCCACTCAAAGGAGTTGTTTGATGACATAATAGACGGGGTACAAGGAGCGGCCCTCCTCACGTATCTGGGCTGCACTGACGGTATGCTCTGTGACGACTAAGTAAAGGAGCAAGGGCTCTCCCTCCATTGGCTTTGAAATTATTGGAGGGTTAGCCATGTGAAGCTCGCTCATAGTCCTCCGACCACTCAAACCGTTGAATTCCTCAGAGGATGTTGAATAAAAGAATGCACTTGTCGATGGCCTTTGACACAAAACGACTGAGAGCCGCTATCTGACCAGTCAAGCTTTGCATATCCCCGTGTTTCCTCGGGGACATCATATCGATCACTGAATTGATTTTCTTAGGATTTGCTTCAATTCCTTGGGAACTCACGGTAAATCCCAGAAATTTCCCCGATGCCACCAAAAGTGCACTTTAGGAGATCAAGCTTCATCCCAAACTTGCGTAGTACAGAGAAAACTTCTGCCAAGCCTTTTACATGCACTAAAGAAGTTTTGGACTTGACCAGCATATCATCCATGTACACCTCCATTGTAATGCCCCAAATTTCCTAATGTGGCTTAGTGCCTGGATTAGGGGGCCGGGAGGCAATAACTGTATTAATTGTGTGCTTATGTGTTATGAGCATGCCATTATGTGAATTATATTATAATATAATTATGCTTGCATGTTTAGAAGTATTAAATATGCATGTGGACCCGTTTATTATAAGAATGACATTTTTGTAAATATGCGTGTGTATGATTGAGACCACGTTATTATGTGGATATATTTGGGTTATTCGGCACGAGGCGATCCGAGTGAGCAAGTTAGCAGAAAGTCACAACAGGGTCAAATACCCGGCTTAGGGTGAGCCTAGGGGTATATTGGTAATTTAGCACCTTACCGGGGTTGGTCGGGTAATGGGAGATTAGATGGTTGTTACTTGGAAATAGTTGGGATTTATTTGGATATGAGAAGTTTATTAGAAATTAGAGGGAATGATGGTAATTGACCAAAGTGCCCTTGCAAGCATTGGGTAGGAAATTTGGGTTTAAGGGCAATTGGGTCTTTTTGTAGGCCTTGGGCTTTACTCAGCTAGGTTGGGAAGCTGTAGAGAAAAGAAAAGAAAAACTCAGAAAGTAAAGGAAGCTCTCTCACACACACACTCTCTCTCTCTCCTTAGTGACTTGGGAATTTTGAGAATTTGAGGAAACAAAGCTTGAGAATTGAAGGTTTGGTGTCTAGGATTAATCTAGGAACAACTTGGGACCATTATCCAGCCATTGGAGGTCATCACCAGGGGCTTGGAACAGGGATCATACTCTAGGGTCGTTCATTGGTAGCCTGTACTTGGACCAAAGGTAAGAAAACTGCACCCAGTATGTGATGTACATAATTAGGGCTTGGCCCGAATGCTGAATATAGTCTTGATTGGGCATTGGCCCTATAAATGCACATGATTGTGATTATGCTTGTGTATATCTGTTTTAATGTATTGTAATGTAGTGTATCTATATGTATGATGAATTTATTATGTGATTGTTTGTTATGGCCAGGAAGCTCAGTTTATAAGCCAAGAATCTGTTTATTGTATCTGGTTAAAGCTCGACTTGCTAGTCAAGGGCATACTTGGTTTAAAGGGGCTCGAATTTTAAGTTGTTGGTCTCCACGGCTCGACTTATAAGTCGAGGATCTGCAAGACTCAGCTTATAAGTCGTGACAGGCATTATGCGCCCTGCTAATTAGGGTCTGCTACCATGTGTGTTTAAAATTAATGTTGGACTCGCTAGACGAGTCATTTGGGCTAAAACATGTGATTAACCCACTAAGGGTTCAGGTATTAAAAATTTTGGTCAAGAAGTAAAAATTTTCATTAAACAAAACTTTAGTCTTTACATGGGATCCCGAAACACAAGTTTAAAAGTTGGTTACAACCCAAAGGTTACAAAATAAGTCGGCCTAGGCGGCAAAACAGGTTCCAACCCTAGCTCCCCTGTGATATCTCGACTGTGGCGATCAAGCGGACTGCATATGTACACATCATCACTATCGCTCTCCAACTCATGGCTAGCCAAGCTTCTCCTTACCCTTACCTTCCTCTGATATGTGGCTCCTACATTTTTTAGAACAAAGGGCATCACTTTGTAGCAGTAGACATCCTTGTCTGTTAGAAAGCTAGTGTGTTCTTGGTCGGCATCATGCATGGAAATTTTCTTGTACCCTAAATAAGCATCCATGAACGTTAGGAGCTCATATTTGGAGGTGGTATCCACCATTTGATCAATTCTCAACAAGGGGGAGCAGTCCTAGGGGTAGGCTTTGTTGAGGTCAGTAAATTTGATGCATATCCTCCATGTTTCGTTGGATTTGGGGACCAGCACCGGGTTTTCCAACCACTTGGGGTATTGGGCATCAAGTGTAAACCCGTTCCTGAGAAGCTTGTTGACGTCTGCTTTCAAGGTTTTGCCCTTGTCATGTCGAGAAGTCTCCTTTATTGTGGCATAGATGCCATATTTGGGTCCACGTTGGGATTGATTCTCTTCATGTCTACGTGAGTCCATGCGAACACATCTTGGTTCTCGTGGAGGAAAGTTACCATCACTTCTAGGACATCCGCCTTAAGGTTCCTCCCCACCTTGGTCTTTTTATTCGGGTTGGCTTCGTAGAGAATAACTTCGTCCAACTTCTTAGGCTCTTGTCGCCATTTGAGGACTGCTTGGACCTTCATCTCCTCTGGAGGATGTTGTTTAGGGGCTGCCTCAATACCATCAATGGGTGTTTGAGGGCCTCTTTCTAGTCCTCGCAAACCGTACCAATTTCTACCTCAATGGGGAATTTCATGCACAGGTGACTGATGGATGTGGTGTTAAGATTGGTGAAATATAACGGTTTACACAATGTGGTGCAAAACAGTTGACAACTTTTACTTAAGTTGAAGTGAAAATATAAGATTTTGAGTAGGCATCTATAATTCATTTTTATGGTTCTAAAGTGATACAATGAGGTATCTAGACATGCCCAAAAAGTTTGGGAGTATTTGGAGGTGTTTAAGGTCACTTTTGAGAATTTAGACCTGCTTAGATGGTGTTGCATTGCCACCTTATAGTACGAGACAAAATCATAATGCATCGCCTGACGTGTCCATACAGTTACGTGTTTTAGCTTCAAAATGATGTGTTCAAAAGCTCTAATCCTATTGGTTAGACTTAATGATGATGCCTACACTATAAATAAGGGTTATTAGAATTGGAAATGACTGATCACACTTTTCAACACTCTCTCTAGCTTTCAAAGATCATTAGTTTTCTCCAAGAAACTCATTATGAATTGCTTGACTTGTATGAGTTTCAAATCCTTGTTTAATCCCAAATCACATTCTATCTTGGTGAAGCTTCAAGTAACAATGGGAAGACTTGGAATAGAGATTTTGGACAGCGATACTCCTCATGTATAAGCCTTTAGATGTTCCCCAAGCTTGAAGATTCAATTGCTTAAATCAAAGATTGTATTTATCTAAAGTTTAACTTTCAATTGTGTTTTTATTGTTAGTAATGATGATTAAATGTTTCTAAATTTATGTAATAATAATTTAATCACTTAATCTTTAATTTTCCAGATTTGCATTCAAACTTTGAATATGGTTCTTTGACTATCAAGATTTGCATTCATATTTTGAATATGGTTCTTGATTAGCATCTAGTGTTTATAATATTGAATTATTCCTATTATTAATTGTTGATTTAGAAAGTGTAAAGCCATAAATTCCCAACAATCAAATTCTCTAATTTCTAATTACTTTCTTTTTGTGTTTTGCATAATCAACAATGAGGGAAATTTGTTCATCTTCTAAAACCTTCAAATCCTTACTTCAAGATTTAGTTTGTGTTGAACACATAACCATGAGAGATCAAAGAAAATTCTATATGGATATGCGCTACATGAATGTGATTATGGATTCAAAGTCTCCATCAACAAATGATGAGACTACTCAATGGGATTACAAACTTAAGGTGATTGGTACCATCAAATTCATTATTTCTAAATGTGTAGATTTCAATAATTTGAATGAAATATGTTTGCTGCCAAAATTTTGTGAGTTTGAATTTATGGTTTATGTTAAGAGTGTTGGTAATTGGTTTACCATGTGCGTAGTGGAAAGCACGGGGTGTTGGGCCAAGAGATTTTAAAAAATATATTTAAACAAACTTTAAACAATCGAATCAATTAACATGCAAAACATTAATCATAGAAACAAAAAGATGAGGATTTACCAATTGAAGAACTATCAAAAATCATTGTTATCTTTTTGTATCTCCAACAAACATCCAATCCAAAGTAGTTCATTAAAATACTCAGACCAAGATCTTCCAAGATGTATCTCTACACCTCAAGACGTGTGTGGGCACATAGAGTAATGGTAATAAAATATTTTTGATTCACAAGTTATTCTCAACACATGAGATCTTGGACTATTAGGTCCGAGACAATTTTCAGGAATAGAGAAGAAAAATACGATATAATTTTTCTCTCTATCAAAAGTCTTATGTAACTATTTCCATCTGATAGATTTATAAAATAATTAATTAAATTTTAAAATTCAAAATTCAAAATATAAATCAATTATCAAATAATTAAATAAATAAAAGAAATATCCAAGACCCATTCTTGGACCTTGTTACACGCCAACTAGAGTGCATGCTCCTTGAAGTATATGCCCACATTGCTCCTGAATGTGGGCTCAATCGGGAACAGTTTGGTCATGTCCCTGTGGCAAAAATAGAAAAATCCAATACCATACTGGTCTGGATTGGACTTAAGATCAAACAAGTAATGGACTTCATGGGAAGATGGAGGTTCCCATGAATGCATTAACTATTCATGTGGAGTATTTTGGAAAGGGCAATACCGAAGTATTCAGATACGGCCTTGAAGTACTTGTGGAGTGACAATGTGGCACCAGCTTGTATGTGGAAGTGTGACCATGCATTCAATGCTCCACCAGGCAAGTTCACGCGCTAGTCGGCCCAAGGAGTGACCATGCTAATCCCCTAGATAATGTATTTCTCGGGGTAACCTTCAATAGCACTACCCGAAAGAGTGCTAGCCAGAACAACATGGCAAGCCACGTTTTTCTTCTTCCGAGGCTTGAGATTCGCCTGGAGTCTAAGAGTGTTGGTCACCTCCACAGTTGGTGCAGCCCCTACAGGCTGCTCATTCTGCCTTTGCTGCTGGTTATATTTCCACGGGTCGCTTGCCTTGCGACCTGTAGATCTGTTGTTGTTCGTTGCCTTGTTGTTTTCTTTACTCTGGCCATATCTAGAGAACAGAAAGCAACAGATACTGTTTCTTCAAATAATGAAGTCTTGCTCATGCCCTCTCACTGGTCCGGATTCCAACTGGGAGAGTGTCAACCTAGTCAAGGTGGACAACATAGGTCCTATCCTTTGGAAGTAATTTCCTTATTCCTTGGTGCAATTCATCAACCTTGTGGTGATACTCCTGGTCAGGGACAAAATGAAAATCATATTGGTGGGATTGCTCCCCAGGTTGGGCAGGAGTATCGCAAGTGAGATCAATATCTAGTCGATTCTGGTCCACATCATCGACCAGCGTTTGGAGTAAATCTGGGTCTATTTAATAATCACTTCCTCTGTGATCGCGTGCATACATCTGGTGACAAGGAAAGGGGAAGTGAATTATTCTACCAGCATATGTGTGCCTAAACAGTGTGTGTTGCCCGAATAAACATGATTTTTATTCGTCCAAATATAAAAATGGATGCAAAAGGAAATAAAAAATGCTTCTCTCAAAATTTTCCACTTACCATCTGGAGAGAAAATTCCCACCATTTTTTCAGAGATAAAAAATCACCCATTTTCCTAGCATCAAACACATAAGTAAACCAGCCTAAAGCCTATAGTTTCATTTTCCTACTTCCCAAAAACCCATTTTCGCATAAAATCAACAAGTTTTCAAGAAAAAATTCAAAGTTTTCACAGTTTTCTCAAGAACACCAAGAACCTAAAATGAAAAGTTTACAACTACCACAGATTTCACAAGAAATTACAAAGGAAAAAAGGAAAAACACAAGAGAGTGATCGAGAAAGTTACTTGTATGATGGTCTTTAAAAGAAACTTGATGCAAAATCGGATTGAAGATCAAGATATTGGAATCAAGAACATTGGTTTTAAGAGGATTTTTGAAGAAAGATAAAGTTTTGAAAATTTTGAAGAAGGTGAAGAGGATTGGAAGAGGCAAGGCTATAAATAATCCCTGCCCACATACGAGCAACTGGCGTCATCAAGGAGAAATTCATCATGGTTTTTTTAGATGATGTGACGCCAACTGGATTGGAAGTTGAACCATTTCCCTCTTTTTTAATAAGAAAATAATCATTTACCTATTTAATGTGATTAGTTTATGATTTGTTAAATATACAAAATAATTTTTAAACTACAAGCTAGGGATAAACACTTAGTGAATTTTACATGGTATAGATGTGAAATTTATGTTTCAATTTTAGGCACTTTAAAATGTGTACTTGGGTCCAAAGTGATACGTTGAGCTATCTAAGGATCCCCAAAAAGTTTGGTAGCATTTGGAGCAATTTTAGGACCATTGGAAGGGTAAAAATACAGAGAGGGTTGCGATACGTTGCTCCCAAGTGGGGTAGCATCGCCAAAATGCGAAGGGGCTTAAAAGCGTAAGCAGGCAATACGTCACCTGCTAGTAGGCAACATATTGCATGCCAGGCGATACATCACATACATGCAGGTAACATATCGCCTGTCGTGTCCGTACGGTTACGTAAATAAGCTCCAAATGACATGTGGCTTATCTCTAATCCTATTGATTAGATCTAATGATGATGCCTACACTATAAAACGGTTATCGTAGAGTTTTGGAAGACTTAATCACTCTCTCCAATCTCTCTCTATCCTGTCTCTCTCTCTCTCTCTCTCTTGCTTTCAAGAATCTCTAGTTTTCTCCAAGAAACTCATAAAGAAAGTGCTTTACTTTGTGAGTTTAAGGCTTGTTCAATCTCAATCATCATTTCCTCTTCGAAAAGGCCTCAAACATCAATTGTGGCTAGGAAATAGAGAATTAGGAGGGCGGTACAAATCGTGTATAAGCCTTGGTTTTGTGTTTTTGCATTTGAAGAAGGAAAAAACTTAAAGTGGTGATTCTCATAGGGTTTTGAAGTTTCAACAAGGTTGAAGAAGATTGCTCTACAACTAGGGTTTGCATCATCTTGCTCAATCTTTATTCGGTCTTCTTCAACCATTATTTTGCGTGGATTCTAAATTTTTTTGTGGTGTAATCTCACTCTCCCCCAACATAGTATACACATTGGTTACATATTACCGCCACTTACTTTATCAAAAAGTGTCATCATTGCTTGTAAAGGTGGTACTTCATTTTTTAGTATGTTAGAATTTGAAAAGGTACCAAACTGCTCGAAGCATGCAAGCTTATCTAGTGCTTGTCACACTAAAATAAACTTGGGGGGCAAATTTTTAAACCAAAATTAGACATGGTGATGTGGCATATGGAAATGACATGTGGAAGCATGAAATATTAAAATTAACTGGTTGAGTAGCATGAACTGCTCGAGTGTGCTCTATCAATATGAAGGAAGCTGTAACATCCTGGTTAGGCAAGACTGTTACATTGTGTTAAATAGTGCTACACTTGCTAAACGAGTCATTTGGCCATAAACATGCAACTAAATGTGATTAACAGTCCAGGGTTAAAAAAATTTGTTAAAAGGAATGGATATTTCATTAAAACGTTAAGTTGTACATGGGATCCCATAATAAACGCTCACAAAGTATTTTACAGTTCCAAAAGGTAATTACAACATCAAAAGTTACAACCCACCGACCTAAGCGGCAAAAATAAGGTATAACCCTAGTTCCTTTGAACAACCTTGGTTGTGGTGGTCAAGCGGCTGCATATGTGCACGTTGCCACCTAAACTCTCCAACTCATGGTTGGTCCAGCATTCCTTTCCCCTTACCTGCACCACATAACACCCATGAGCCAAGGCCCAGTAAGAAAGCTTAAACATGTTCATAAGCAGTTATTAACACATTTCCAAATCATAACAAGCATGTATGGGAGTAATAACCCCACTCATGCATGCATACAAATCATATAAATTACCACAGCATCATATGGGGCTAGCTACCATAATTAAATGAGTAATGACTCATATCCGGGCCCGATGCCCAAGTTACATGATTCATAAATTACAATGGGGCTCAAATCCCTAGGATATGGGACTAATAAATCACTCCGGAGCCCATTGCCCTATCCTCATAATAACCAGCCTTGGTGCTGGCCCAATGTACCTGGCGCTTTAGTTTTCCACGACCATTGGGTCGATGAAGCATATGATGCGCTCCTGATTAGATCTAACCTTGTCGACCAGCGCTTAGTGCACTATTGCCGCCCTTCATTCATAAGTCAATGCTTTTCGACCAGCGCCCAGCCTATTTCCGTCCTTGACTCATAAGTCAATGCTTTTTTACTAGCGCTCAGCACTATTGACGTCCTTGACTAATAAGTCAAACCTTCTCCAATTATATAATGCGACCAAGCAGTCATCATATAACAAATATCCATAAACAAAGCATTCATCATGCTTAATCAATCATTCATAGACATAATCATAATCATCCACATTAACAGGGGCCCACGCCCAATATAGATTATATTCAACATTCGGGCCAAGCCCTAATCATGTACATCACATATTGGGTGAAGTTTTCTTACCTCGGGTCCGAGTGTAATATAAAATAAGAACGACCCTCAAGCACGATCCTGATCCTAAGCCCCTAGCGGTATCCTAGTCATAAACAAATATATACTCGCGTCAATAACGAGCAAATAAAGGCTTTCGGACCAAGTCCTAGCCTCCGAGATCTCGAATTCTACAAAACCAGGTAGTAGAATCGATCTCGAGCCTTTAGGTTTGAATTTCCGTCATTAAAACCTAAAGTGGCCAAAGCTGCCCAGGCGGGCTGCAACTTGACCCTAGGGGTTTGTGGTGTGCCTCCTAGACAAAAAGCCCCATATCTGGAACTAGGACACGGGTCGCGGCATGCCCCTTAGAGCCGCAGCGCGCCTCCGAAATAAAGCCCCTCCTAGGGCCTGGGGTTCATACGGGCCGCGTCGCGATCCTACGAACCTAAAGCCCTTATTTTCCTTAGCCCAAAAACTCACCAAAATCCTTTCCAAACAATCCCAAAATCACACCTCAATCCCAGCATAGCATTAGCACCAATTCAGTAGCAAAACCCAAGCTTTAACACTGTCAAAACACCACCAAAAACTCAATACAAAACCTTAAACTTTCAAGCTAAAGAACAACAAAACAAAATTTGAATACAATCAAAGACAGGGTTACAATCCTTACCTCAGCTGTGAATTAAACTCCCTTAGTTACAGCTAATCTCACCTAACCTCAAGCTTTCAACTCCCAAACCTTAGCCTCAATGATTCTTTACTTTTCTAAAAAAAATCAAATCAATAGAGAAGGAGGAAGAAGAGCACAATCGATAGGAAGAGAGAAGAAACTAGAGTGTTCTGTTTTTGCTTCCTTCAACCAAGGGAGAAAGTGACTAAGTCACTACTTTTTGCCCAAAAGACCTAAATGCCCCTAAGGCCACCTCTCCCTCTCAAAGCCCCTCAAGGGAAATTTTGTCATTCGCCACATATCCCATTAATCATAATTAACGTCTCACAAATCTCGTTACTTCCAATATCCTCAAATATTTACCAAATAATTTCTCATTACTCGCTCAATCCTGGTAATGTACTAAGTACCAAATTATTCTTAAGCTCACCCCAAGCCTAATATTTGACCTCATTATGACTAAACTGTTAACTTGCTTCCTAGGATTGCCTCGTGCCGAGTATCTCAAACATATCCACATAAAAATGTGGTTTCACACATATATCACATTTATGCATACATATACAATTATGCCCTCAACGGGCCAAAATTACTAAAATGCCCTTCTAATAAGAAACAGGCCCACCTGCATGCCAATTCAGTCATATAATAATATAACTCACATAATCATGCATATAATCACGAAATAATACAATTAACCAATTATTTCCCTCCTGGCCCCCTAATCAAGGCACTAAACCACATTAGGGAATTTGGGACGTTACAGAAGCTATCTGCCTTGAAGATATTGAAACTACACAAAGATAGATGGTTGAATAGAATAGCTTACTCAAAGGTCTATTAATCACATAAAGTTGCTCGGAGATGGATCCCGCTCGTAGGACATATCATATAACAAGATTGATCCTAGTTTCAATGGATATTTATGTAATGAATATTTAAATGTATCTTTTGTATTGTTTTAAATATGTGATCAGTTGTAACAATCTCACACTACACGTGTAGGGTCTAGATCATGTTTGTAAGGCCCATGGCCCACTAAGGGACTTTATAAATAGAGATCTCTCATAGTCATAATTTTCTTAAGCACACTTTACATACAAAATCCCTATGATTAAATGTTTCTAAATTCATGTTATAATCATTTAATCACTTAATTTTTAATTCAAGATTTGAATTCAAACTTTGAATATGGTTCTTTGACTATCAAGATTTGCATTCATACTTTGAATATGGTTCTTGATTAGTTTCTATGGTTTGTAATATTTAATTATTCATATTATTCATTGGTTATATATAAAGTGTAAATCCATAATTTCCCAACATGTGGCAGTCCCGAACTCAACCAAGGTTGTCCGACCCATGATGGCGTTGTAAGTGGAAGAGCAATCAACTACTACAAACATGCAATATTTAAATGTCTGTCTTGGTACCTCCCTAAGCATTACTGGTAGCTTTATTTGTCCCATCAGGATCAATCCTTCAACTGAGAAGCTGAATAGAGTCGAGGTGCACGGGAAGATATCACTTGTCATCAATTCTATACGTTCAAAGGCATGTTTGAACAAGATTGTTCACTAAGCTCCCGTTATCCACCAGGATCCGAGTAACCATTTTGTTCGGAATCTGGGTCTCGATCATCAAAGGGTCATGGTGGGGGAAATTCACTCTTCGTGCATCTTTCTCAATGAACTTGATGACTTGGTCCATCATTTGGGCTGAGACCTATACAAGAGCACAAACCTCGTTATCATGATTGAGAGCTTGTGCACATTCGTTTTGTGAGCTCTGCGATGTCCCCCCAAGGTGGGGTCCTCCCGAGATGGTCCCCATTCTTTTGCTTATAGGAAGAGGACCTTGAGTCATGGGCTGTGGAACTGGAAGCCCAGCAATGACTACTTGACCTTGATTTTGGGGTGGTGCCCCAACTTGAGGCTAGAGAGGATTCATAGGAACCTGTTCAAGGCGAGCACCAACCTGGGTTTACTGGTGGAGGTGTCCTAATTTGATGAGATTTTCCATCGCATCCCGCAACTGCCTACATTCATTTGTATTGTGCCCAATGTCATTGTGGTACTTGTAGAACTTTGTTGCGTCCCTCTTCTCGCGTTCTCTCTGGATGGGCTGAGGCTTCCGTTAGTGGACTTGCTGCTCGTAGGGAAAGTACACGTTTTCTTGAGAATCCACCAATTTAGTGTACTCAGAGTACTAGGTTGTTTACTTTTCCTTAGGAGCGTTCTTCATTTTCTTGCTCCCGCATTTACTTCCATTCGGGCCCTCACTGAGCATCATGGATTGGGAAGGAGCAGCTCCTCTGGTACGAAAAAAGGGATAGGCATTGAATCCAGTGGGAGTTGCTCCATATCCCGTGGGTATGGCAATGTAACCCTCTTGCGGAGCATTGTACTTGTAGTGCGGAGCATTCATTATGCTCGTTTGTGCGGGAGTGTGCTACAAGAAATGAGAAGAACTTGGAGCTACAGTGGTGGGCATGGTAGCAGCTAGGACGAACACTAGACCCCCAAAATATCTTATCTGTACATCCTTCGAATTGATAAATTGTTGGGCTCGAAGAATGAATTCGTCGAGCCTATGACACTCGTGTCTCTGCAGGTCGTCCCATAGTGGAGAACCTGGTCGGATGCCAACTTGTAGGGACATGAGCTGCCAGCCATCGTCTACTCGCTTTGTCCTCGTGACTTTCTCCTTGAAACACTTAATGTATACTTTGAGGGTCTCGAACGACCCTTGCTTGATTTTAGCCAAGGCATTGACCTCAAAATTCACCTTTCTCGTTGTAATGAATTGTTTTGTGAGAATTTTGAATTACGCAAGTTCACATAATCTTAACAAGAAATAAAGTTATAAATCAAGTATCATTCCCATAAAGACTGTTATTAACTACCAAAAATTAATCTTTAATTCTAATTGAATCGACAAATAATGAATTCGTAATTTATAAAACTAAAGGAACAAAACCATAAAACAATAAAATAGAACAATAGAGAACTCATTACTAAACATTAATTCAATGGAATACGAAATATGGTTATTAACTTCATCAACTATCCACATATGCCTCTCTAATGTAATCATCAACTAGGCGATTACAATTGTAAATTATATTCGTACTAGGATTTATAATTATCTACAATAAGAAATCTCCTACATCTTTTTGGTAAACTAACATATTGCAAGCATTAAACATGTAATCCTTAAACTACACAAATCAGACAAGTACTCTCGTTCAATATAAATATATGATTATCTATCGATAGCATATTTATCCTTCACTTCTATGATCTCAGGTTAAAATCATTCTAAACATGCAATTAGTGGCTAGTTAATCACAAGCATTAAGAACAAGATAAATAATTCACAATAATGATAAGAAATTCAATAAAACTTCATTAGATCATCATAAGGTTTCAAAAGAATCCATTAACACCCTAAATAAGAAATTAGTTCATGCTAGACATAATAAAATCCATTAAACTAAACATAAACATCACTACGAGACAAAGTAAAAGAAGAAGAAGAAAAAGAATGATAGAAACTAGTTAATCTCCAAGCTTTTGCCTCCACAGAGTGTTTCTTGAGTCTCTCCTTAAGGTTCTCCTTCAAAAATTGTCATAATGTTGCTTAAATAGTATTTTGTGCTTTGAACATGAAATTTCACTTTTTCCCCTACTTAAAATGTCCTAATATGCACATTGATCGCCTCAGGCGTCGTGGCCCCATAAAATCAATGGTCTCTGACTTGACTAGCATCGGGCCCTACTATGCCTGCATCGCGACTCTAATTCCTCAAGCAATAGCGCCATGACTCCAAAAGGTTGCACCACAACCCTTATTTTCCCAGAACCTTTAGCTCTCTGTTTCAATGCAGTGTCGCGACTCATAAACTCAGTGTCACTGCTCTAATGTCTGATTTTCACCAATTTACTTCTTTTCGAGGCCAAACACAATTCCCACCAATTCTTCCAAAAATCCTGAAATATTAAAAAACAAAGGCAACAAAAGAGTCATACTGCACAAACATATCTAAATAAGTTTGAAAATTTCCTAAAACAACTCTCTAAAACACTATAAAAAATACTCTATCAAATTGTCTCCAAAACTCAGAGGACAATTGGGACCAGAAATGGATTGAACATGACATGTGCTTCTCAAACCACTCACTTGCTGCTATCATCAAGGTTAACAGGAAACAATGATATCTGGCATCCTCGAATACATGGTGGACGAACATCAACTGATTAAACTTAAAAAGATGATCGGAAGGATCTGTCATCCCACTATATGGGGTGATATCTAGCATCTTGAATCCTCTAGGCAGTGGGGCTTCCACGATATGTCAGGCACATGGCTCTCCATCTTCATCCTCAAAGTCTGAATCATTGCCCTGCCTCTTTGCTCTCTTGAGCATAATTTTATTGAAACTCTCCAGCTCAGCTCGAAGAGGATCGTTGTTGGCTCTGTGTGCCAGACAAGGTGTAACGCCCTGGATAGCCAAGACCGCTACACTGTGTACTTATAAAGGTGCAAGACTTTCTAATCAAGTCATTAATTTAAAAACGTGTCACTAAACATGTATGAGCTAGGGTTAAAAACATTTTGGTCTCAAAAGTTTCATTTTATATAATTAAGCAGTTATGTACACGGGAACCCAAAAGAAAGAGAGTTTAAAAGTTGGATTACAGACTTCCAAAATAATACAAACAACTGTCAGCCAGACTAAGGCAAAATGGACAATTTCTGGGTCTCGCATCCCTGCCTAAACCTCAACCGTGGCGGCTGAGCAACCGACCATGTACATTCCGCTCGCAGAGCTCTCCAATTCAAGGCTGATCAAGTTTGCCCTTGCCTTTACCTGCACCATGTAGTACCCGTGAGCCAAGGCCCAGCAAGAAAACATATTACACATCTCAACAATCATATCAAGAGAATAATTCATCAAGCATGATCAACCACTTAACATTCCACATTAATCACAGAGCATGTAATCAGAATCAAAGATGCAACCAATCATTAATAACAGTCAAATCACATAATAACTAGGGCCGACAACTTAGGCCGCACCCTCTGTTTACCCCACTGACTCTGGCCCGCTTAAACCGAGCTCAGTGCATAATAAGCTGTCCTCGGCTACCAGTGGCTGAGCCGCGCCCTGTGCGAAAGTGTAACCTTTGGCACTCTTAGGCCGTTGGTTTACTATTTACATGGCATGTTACCATCCTTTTCAATGCATACATATTAGGGAACCCTTAGTCCCATTACAAATACACAACCGGGTGCAGTTTTCTTACCTTTAATCTTTGCGGTTACTGATTATGAGCAACGCTCCTCAAGCACGATCTGTTCCCGAGCCTTATATTTTATCACCTAGTCACAACCAAGGTGAAGGATACCATCAACAAACTTAAATGAGCTTCTAGACAAAGTTCTAGTCTTCGGAACATTGAACTTCACCAAACATGGTAAAAGATTCAATCCCGAGCACCCTAGGTTAAATTCCCTAGCCTAGAATCTCAAAATCCCAAAATCCCTTAAGAGTCGCGGCATTAGCCACCCATGCCTCGGCATGGCCCCAACCAGAGGTTCCTCTTTCAAACCCAGCAAACCCAGAAATTGGCCTATTTTTTGGTGTGTTGTCCCTAGTCATTCCTATTACTACCAATCTCGATCACATATGAAACTCAAACTTAAAGCGTACCAGACCAAAACAAGTAAAAGAAAATATACTAGAAAATTTCATAGAACTTATCGGAAAATAAGAAAATAAAATTTAAACCGGATATAAAGAAACTTACAGTTTCGTTTCTCGATCGAGGAAGTGATAGCAGGGTCGGAAGTAATGGCCTGAAAGCCTCTAGAAAGTGAGGAAATGCAGAGAGCTCTGAGTTTCTTGAGAAGAAAGAGAATAGGAAAATTTTCGAATGCAAATGTGGTAAGGCTCTGGTTTGGTTCTCCTATTTATACGTAAACTTTGGAAACTCATCTAGGTCGCACGATTAGATCAGTTCGAGATCCAAGGGCTTGGATTAAATAAACTAAGCGGCAGCAAAAATTTGACAAGACAACTGTCACAGTACTTGAAACCTGAACATGCGCCTATTATAGATCGACACGTGTCACGTACTCAAGTGAGTGGGTGGGCACTTTTTCTCATTACAGAAGCCGAAAAGCCCTTACTGTGCGTGTCAAAAGTGATGTCATGCACGAGCAGGAGCATAGGGGGCAAATTTTGTACCCCAAAAATACGATTTGAATTACTCAGCACAGGGTACAGCTGCCAGATGCATATGAAGAAAGCAAGACGCTGACTTTGACGCGAGCAGCTCGAGTCAAGCTTGACAGCTTACGGCAACCAGATAGTCTCCAGATCTCTTCTTGTGCCAACAACTTAGTTCGAGTTGTATGTCACTCAGATTGTCTTCGTGAAGCTCTAAACATGACCTATACTAGTTCATATTAGTCCTACAACATCCAGCTCGAAGGAAGGGCTCAGCTCGCGGAAGCCTGGTCATGACGTACAGTGAAGGATCCCAAAAGACTCGGAGATTCTTTATACCCATCATAAAGGCCCATATTTTATTATGCATTTATTACTTGATATAACGGATATAAATTTAATAGACAATCATATATTTATGTAAATGGGAAGTTACCCAAATTGGTCAATTACCATATTAATGTACAGTTACCCAAAAATGTCCATTAAAATCTCCTATATATACAGAGGGAATGAACAGTTAAAGGGATCTACTTTTTGTATGCAAAAACTCTACTGAAATTATCATAAATAATTCTCTAGAGTCCTTAACAGATCAATAAGAGTGACTTGTGAACTAGGTGAATTTTAACCACTGAACCACGTAAAATTATGTGAGTATTTTGCATTCTTGTTTTTTATCATTTCTTATACATTCGGTTTACGAAAAGTCTAATCTCTTTATTGTCGAATTTTTAAATCCTACACGCTCACATAACGAAGAATTGACGGTTGGCTTTGCCTTATAACGCCACCAAGTCCTCGATCACATACTACGTAAATTTGGCCATTAAAAAAAATATATGAAACGAAAACATTTTACGAATAAGTTATTAACCAGAACGTTCTGATGATCAAATGCGCAAAAAATCAATTCTCCCCCAGAATTTTTTTTTTAAAAAAAAAACTAAATTGTGGCATCTCTACCCCACGTAGTGTCTACTATTTTCACATATTTACTCATATATAATTATTTAGGTTTTTTAAGTTATTGATTTTTCTATAAGTTACACATTAATTATTTTTTTAATAAACTCTTCACATTGACTGCTCAAATAAGTTTTCTTTCTCTCTTAGTGTCCATCCATTTATCCTAATCCATTTTCTTCTAGTCCATTTCTACATCAATAATAATAAAATAAAAACTTCTATTGTCTCTGAGAACTTTCATTAATTTTTGCAACGCTATATGCTTCTTTCTTTTTCTTAATTTAGTTTATGCAGCTTTTTTCTTTTTACTATTGGTGCCACAATAAGGGTTATTTGGGCACCTTATAAGGGAAAAGGAATGACCATTCAGACAAATAAATGGAGGAGTGTTGTTGCATAATTCTGACAATATATTACAACATTCAAGTAATAAGATTCCATATACAATATGTTAAAAAGAAGTTAATTGTGACCACATCTATCTACAAAAAATATATATATATATATATAAAAATTATGATTACTCCATAGACATTGTGATTGCTACTACTCTACTAGACTATAATAAGTTAATTTATCTTCCAAATCTCAAAGAAAACCAAACAACAACTATATACACTTGGAGGAAATTAATATTTTGGCACCTTTAATAAAGTTGTAAAGAACAAATTACAAGAAACATTTTCAGGCAGCCTCATGGAACTCACTAGAGCCTCTAACGTCGCAGCCATTGTGCCCCAACTGTTAGGGTGCTAACACTCGCCTTGCAATTGTAATATATGTATCTTTAAGGTCGGTTTGGAACCTGTTACAGATTCTCTCCCCCCAAAACAAAATAGTGGAAAAATAAGGAAAGGAGAAAAATATATATACATATCATCGAAAATGATAGGAAAAGAAAAGAGAAAGTGAGAGGAATTAATATGAACCAATGGATGATGATTAATTAAAAATGCTTATTCATATTATTAAAATCCTTCATGAATAAAATAAAAAAAGAAGAACAGAACAATTCTTTCTTTAGAATTTTTGCTCAACGTGTATGCTAAATAACAATAAAAGACAATTCAAGTAGGTCCAAACAGTCCCTCAAACCATGGGGACTATGGTTATCACAAGAGTAGCACAAAAGAAACAAAGTGACATGGGCTCAAGGAAAGCGTGGTCCTAATTATAAACAATATAGTTAAATCTGAGGCTAATTTCTCTAAATCGAATAGAGTTTACTTTTTTTTTAGAGGGGTGACATTATATTTCCCTTAAAGTTTGAATCTTTAATATATATAAGAAAAAAATTGTTCTGACCCTTTCTTCACTTACTCTCATTAAGAGCCGTTGGTTGTCCAAGAAGCTCATTGAAGCCTTTGCCAGATTTCTCATTATAGATACACTTTTGATTGAGTCCCGAATCAGGTAAAAACAATTTCACAGGATGTGTCATATACAATAAAGACCAGTTAAAACAAGACACGTGTCCTACAATTCTCAATGAGACTGTTCAATCGCTACTTATTTTATGATTATTTGTCAAAGGGTCTGACAATACGAGCGAGGACCATTCAAGCACCGGTGTTTGATTGCCACGTGTCCCATTCTAAAGTAAAAAAGTGTGATAACATGACTCGAATAAGCACAACAACTCTGTTGTGTGAGGGAAATCATGTTTGCAAAAGTATGGTGTTTGGGCTTCCACAAATAATGATAATGATTTTCTTTTTAAAATATATTTATTGTTCGAACAACGTGAGAACGGAAGATTTTGATGGGAATAATGGGAGTTTTGGATATCTTAGTATTTGTTCGAGATTAGAAAATTATGGTTGTGTTTGGTAAAAAATTTTAAACATAAAAATAGAAGTATTATTTTTATTTTTATTTTTATTTTTTTATTTTTAAAAAGTAAAAATATGTTTGGTAACTATTTTTATTTTTTATTTTTAAAAATAAAAAATAATAAACGCGTTTAATAACTTTTATTTTTATTTTTTGTTTAACAATATGAGGTGTTAATTTGAAGAAAAGAAGAAAAAAAAAGTAAAAAACAGTTTAAAATTTTTTTGAAAATAAAATTTTTTTATTTTTAAAATTTAACAAATTTTAATCAAAATTTTAAAAAACAATAAATAAAAATAGAGTTACCAAACACATTTTATATTTAATTGTCAAATTTTTATTTAATTAAATAAAAAACTATTTTTTTAGTGTTACCAAACGCAACCTATATTTTTAAAAAGTGTGATTCTGAAATAAAAATTTGAATTTAGTGTCTGAAAATATAATTAGTTCACTATCTATAGACTATTTTTTAATTTTAAAATATTGAATTTGTGATTGGTAGAATATCTGCAAAAGTAATGATATGTGCACCCAAACATTACACACAGTGACATGTCACTGCTTTTTAAAACAGTGGGTCCCAGTTTTAATAAATGTGATTGACTATGTTAAACTGCCACATCACTGTGTGCAATGTTTGAGTGTATATTTTTGGTACACATATCATTACTCTATCTGAAAATATAACAGAAACAAAATATGTAATTGGTAAAATTGAAACAAAATATGTAATTGGTAAAGTTAAATCTTTAAACTATATTTTGATTTAATATTTTTTTTAACTAATATTATATGATATCACTTTGTATTTGGATGTATGTAAGAGAACAATAAAATATGATGTGAATAAACACTACGTATGTGTTGTATTAATTATTTCAATATCTTCTTGATTGAGAGATTCAATTCAAATAAATTACAAGGTAAATAAAACTAAGAAATTGTGGTATAAAAAAGGACTCAAAATAACTAGTCCTTATAATTTTTTAATTGAATATAAACCCACCAACAAGTCACAACAAGAGGCTTGCACATTCTGCGCTAACATGTACATTCAAGCATCTCTTCCCACAAGCACTTTCATGATTGTTTACATCATATTTGCATTTGCATAGAGCAATATCCTCCTCCTCTTGGTTGTTGCGTCTAGAGATTAATTGCAAACAAGAACCATATTGATTTAAACTAACAAAATGTATGTAGAGAAGAGTTACTAAACATAATTTTGATTCAAATGTATACTTACCAAGCAGTTTGATGAACTAGTTGCCCCACTTTAGATAAAGTATTGTTGTATAAATTAATTGAACCAGTTGTTCTAGCATAGGTAGCTTCACAAACTGTATCTCTCTTTGCATGTTAAGAAATTAGACACTATATGCTTTATAAGTTACATTGCACCAATTAGAATCCCCTAAGACAAGACTATTCAAAAGCAGGGAGTGTTAAAAACATACAAGCCTAGGTATAACCTCAATCTTCTTACAAGAAAATAATTTTCAACACACATGAACAAAAAGTAGATACCCTACACATATTTGTTTTCTTAACATGAAATTTCTCTAAAAGAAATAAAAAACAACTTCATAAAACTAATAAATATTCCTTAACTTTAATTGCATATATACATCAATAATTGTTGAAAAATCAGTCCTAAATAAAACCAATTTGATTTTAATGACATGGCAAATAAGACCAATGGGGCAAGAACACTTCAGCAATGACTTGATCAAGTTAGTTTATTAACTATATATATATTTTTATTATTTGTAAAAGGCTTACCGATTTGTGGTAGCCCATATATATATATGTATATATAAAGTCTAAATATATAAGATACAGAGATAGAAAAACATAGATAGAGAGAGAGGAGAGATTATCGTATGGTGAGGGGTATATCACTTGGTTGAGGGAGAAAAATTCTAGGAACTTTGAAGAACTAAATCAAGACGAGGAAGAAAGAAGAGGATCTGTCTTGAAGGTGCTTCTTCAGTTCAAGACTCATGCAAGGGAAGTTTGACACCATTTTTAATCTCTGTAATTCTGTAATTGTCTACAATTTGTAATACATTGCCATTGATATAATGAAAGGGAATTCCTAAGGGAGTTCAAAGAGGATTAGGCTCTCCACTATTGTGGAGGAAGTTCGAACCTCTATAAATTTGTGTGTGTTCTTTAATTTCTGTTTTTATTTCCAATCTGAATTATGATCATTTGATTTCTGGTTTGTTAATTGTATTTTATGCTAGCTGAGATTGTTGGTTAATCCCAACAAATTGGTATCAGAGCCAGGTTGAAATTGAGACATCAGCTAGCAACAATCAAGAAATCACCAAGACTTGACAGAGTAGATAAGGTGTTCGGTTAAAGTTCTGAATCACAGCTTCAAGTGCTTCAAGATTCAGATTGAAAGTGATCAAGAAAGATATCAACAACAAAAATGGATATTGAGAAGTTTAATGGCAAGAATGACTTCTATCTATGGAGGGAAAAGATGAAAGCTCATCTTGGAAATATGGGGCTGGATGAAGCTCTAAAAGGAGAAGACAAAATGTCTGCAACATTGGAGAAATCCAAGAAGGAAGAGATTCTGAAAAAGGCAAGAAACACCATAGTGTTGAGCCTTGAAGATGAGATCTTGAGGAAAGTGGTTCGAGAAGAGACAGCAGCAGCCATGTGGGAGAAGCTTGAACATACCTTCATGACAAAGACATTGCCTAGCAGGGTTTATTTGAAACAAAAATTCTATGGTTTTAGAATGGATGAAGGTAAATCAATTGATGATAATCTAAATGAATTTACTAAACTTCTCTCTGATCTTTACAGTTTAAATGTGAAAATTGAGGAGGAGGATCAAGCAATTTATCTTCTCAACTCTTTGCCTCAACAATATGAACAATTCAGAGACACTATATTGTATGCTAAGGACACCCTGGTGTTGGATGAAATCATTGGTGCAATATATTCAAAAGAGTTATCTCTGAAGAACAGTGGAAAACTATCAAGATTAAATGGTGAAGTTAATTTCACAAGAGGAAGACAGCCACAAAGATCAAATAATCAGACCAGAAACAACAGCAATTCAAGGAACCATGGAAGATCTAACACAAGAGACTCCAACAAAGACTCTAACAAGGATGGAAAAGGATATTACACATGTGGAAAGTTGGGACATTACAAGAGAGATTGTTATTTTAACAAAAACAGAAATCAGAACCAAAAGTATAAGAAGAATTATCAGCCTCACTCTAACAAGTTTGAATCTCAAGATTCAGCAAACTTTAGTGATGGATATGATTCTGGAGAGGTCTTACTAGCTGCTTCTCACATTCCAAATGAGAATTGGATATTGGATTCTGGATACACATTTCACATGACATACAACAAGCAATTACTTAAAAATTTCAGGGCAACAAGTGGAGGAAGAGTAGTTCTTGGTGACAGCAATACATGTGATGTGGCAGGAATAGGAAATGCTCATTTCAAGATGTTTGATGGGGCAATTCGAATTCTCAAAGATGTGAGGTATGTACCTAGTTTAACTAAAAACTTAATTTCTGTTGGTACTCTTGATGATGTAGGTTATACAAACAAGATTGAATCTGGTATAATGAAGATTAGCAAGGGATCCATGGTTGTTATTAAAGGAGAAAAGAAACATGGACTGTATTATTTGATTGGAAATACAGTGACAGGAGATGTATCTATAGCAGCCAGTAATGAAGATTCAAATGCCATATTGTGGCATAGGAGGCTAGGACACATCAGTGAAAAAGGGCTCAAGGTAATACATGATCAAGGTCTGCTTGGAAAGGACAAAATCAGCAAAGTAGATTTCTGTGAAAGCTGCATTTTGGGAAAACAACACAGGCTGAGTTTTAGTGTTGGCAAGCATTGTTCCAAGGGAATCTTGGACTACATTCATGCAGATCTATGGGGCCTAGAAAGAATACCAACACATGGAGGTAATTCTTATTTCCTTTCAATAGTTGATGATTTTTCAAGAAAAGTTTGGGTGTTTCTTTTGAAAAATAAAGATCAAGCTTTTGAAAAATTTAAACAATGGAAATTATTAATTGAAAATATAACAGAAAGGAAAATAAACACACTAAGAACTGACAATGGACTTGAGTTTTGTTGTGGAGTATTTGATGAGTTTTGCAGGAATAATGGTCTCCAAAGACATAGAACAGTAAGGATCACTCCCCAACAAAATGGGGTAGCAGAGAGGATGAATAGAACTCTGCTGAATAAGGTGAGGTGCATGATGTTCAACTCAGGTCTTGCAAAGCCATTTTGGGGTGAAGCTTTGATGACAGCAGCCTATTTGATAAATAGGAGCCCATCAACAGCCATAAATCTCATGACACCTGAGCATAGATGGACAGGTAATCCTCCTGACTTGTCAAACTTGAGAGTGTTTGGTTGCATTGCATATGCACACCAAAATGAGGGTAAACTAGAACCAAGGTCAATTAAAGGTGTTTTTCTAGGATATCCTCAAGGTATTAAAGGATACAGAATTTGGCTTAACAATGAAAAGGGGTTTAAAACCATTAATAGTAGGGATGTAATATTCAAAGAAGATGTATTTCCTTGTTTAAAACCTACTAACAATAACAATGCAGGAAATGAGACTAACCCTGCAGGTAACATTGAAAGTCACATTCAAACAGATGCAAATCAGATGGAAAGAATAGAAACTGATCAAGATATAGATCAGGTGGAAGCATCAAAAAATCAGGATCATGTTGATGACACAGATCAGGTGGAACCAGATCAGGAGACCATCACAAATGTCCAAGACTATCAACTAGTCAGAGATAGAGACAAGAGAACTCCAAAACCAACTCAGAGATATGGATTCTCAGCTTTTACAGATATGCTGGCATATGCATTCATTACTGCAACAGAACTTGTCAAAGTTGAACCAAAAACATACTCTGAAGCTGTTTCAAATAAAGAAGCAAAGTATTGGAATAGGGCAATGGATGATGAAATGGAGTCACTGGAAAAGAATAAGACCTGGATACTAGTTCCAAGACCAAAAGGGAAAAGAATAATCAACTGCAAGTGGATCTATAAGCACAAACCAGGTCTAACAACTGAGGATATGCCAAGATATAAGGCAAGACTTGTGGCAAAAGGTTTTAGCCAACAAGAAGGAATTGATTTCAATGAAATTTTTGCACCTGTTGTGAAATATAAGACAATAAGAATTATGTTGTCTTTGGTTGCTCAATTTGACTTAGAATTGGAGCAAATGGATGTTACAACTGCTTTCTTGCATGGAGACCTAGAAGAAACTATATTTATGGAACAACCTGAAGGTTACAAGAAAGGAAAAGACCAAGATCTAGTTTGTCACTTGAAGAAATCCTTATATGGGTTAAAGCAGGCCCCAAGACAGTGGAACAAAAGGTTCAATGCTTTTATTACTCAACACGGGTTTAAGAGAAGCATGTATGACACATGCTTATACTACAAAGGCACTAAAATGTCAGAAGCTGAATATCTTCTACTTTATGTTGATGATATGCTTTTGATCAGCAAGGAAAAGTCACATGTTGAGGGAATGAAGAAAATTCTAAAATCTGAATTCGACATGAAAGATCTAGGGGCTGCAAGTAAAATTCTGGGAATAAACATCCAAAGAAATAGGAGTAAGAATCAGCTATTCCTTGGTCAGAAAGATTATTTGAAAAAGGTGATTGATAAGTTTCAAATGAATGGCTCTAAACCAGCAACAATGCCTTTATCAAGTCAATTCCAGTTGTCAAACACACAGTGTCCCAAAACTGATAAAGATAAGAAAGAAATGAAGGAAGTACCCTACTCGAATGCCATGGGATCTGTGATGTATGCTATGGTCTGTACTAGACCAGACCTAGCATATGCAGCAAGTGTGCTGAGCAAATACATGGGAAATCTTGGAAAGCTGCATTGGGCTGCAATGAAGTGGTTACTCAGATACATAAATGTCACAACAAAGCTTGGATTATGCTTTAAGAAGAACCAGGAGACAATTCAGGTGGAAGGATATGTAGATGCAGATTTTGCAGGAGATAAAGACTCAAGAAAATCTACTACAGCTTACTCATTTCTCATATCAGGTAATTGTGTAAGCTGGAAATCACAAATACAACCTGTGGTTGCTCTATCCTCCACTGAGTCTGAGTATATAGCTGCAACTGAAGCAATAAAAGAAGGGTTATGGATACAAGGCTTGCTGGAAGAACTGAATTTTTCCAAGGGAAAGGCTACTGTCTACACAGATAGTCAAAGTGCACTATATTTGTGCAGGAATCCTGTGTTTCATGATAGAACGAAACACATAGAAGTGAGGTATCATTTCATAAGAGAAAAGATAACACTGGGTCAAATTAACATTGAAAAAGTACCAAGTGAAGCAAATCCAGCCGACATGGGAACTAAGACTGTGCCACTTAGCAAATTTCAACACTGTTTGGAATTGCTAAGTATTGAGGAAGGTTAAAGCAGCTGGAGGTTGGAACAATGATCTTAGGAAGAATCTTTCACATGGTTTTATTTAGTACTGAGGTGGAATTTGTTGAAAAATCAGTCCTAAATAAAACCAATTTGATTTTAATGACATGGCAAATAAGACCAATGGGGCAAGAACACTTCAGCAATGACTTGATCAAGTTAGTTTATTAACTATATATATATTTTTATTATTTGTAAAAGGCTTACCGATTTGTGGTAGCCCATATATATATATATATATATGTATATATAAAGTCTAAATATATAAGATACAGAGATAGAAAAACATAGATAGAGAGAGAGGAGAGATTATCGTATGGTGAGGGGTATATCACTTGGTTGAGGGAGAAAAATTCTAGGAACTTTGAAGAACTAAATCAAGAAGAGGAAGAAAGAAGAGGATCTGTCTTGAAGGTGCTTCTTCAGTTCAAGACTCATGCAAGGGAAGTTTGACACCATTTTTAATCTTTGTAATTCCGTAATTGTCTACAATTTGTAATACATTGCCATTGATATAGTGAAAGGGAATTCCTAAGGGAGTTCAAAGAGGATTAGGCTCTCCACTATTGTGGAGGAAGTTCGAACCTCTATAAATTTGTGTGTGTTCTTTAATTTCTGTTTTTATTTCCAATCTGAATTATGATCATTTGATTTCTGGTTTGTTAATTGTATTTTATGCTAACTGAGATTGTTGGTTAATCCCAACAATAATAAATAATAATACCAAAAAGCAACAATTAATTTGATATTATCCTAAACAGTATACACTATCACGAAAAAAAAAACACAAACATAATAATATTTTTTTGCACTGCTCTTGGTGCATTATTAATCTAGCATTTATTCATATACTTTTTGGTGCTATAGCTATCTTAGTATTGGATATTGCAATAACAATTCTAGAAAAGACATTGTATATCCAAAATAGAACATGCTTCCAGTAACCGAGAAACATAGAAAGCTGTGATCAAAATCTGCAACTGATAAATAAATTGATTAATTCACAAACATGAGTTATTAGTCAAAAAAATAAAAAATAAAAAATGAACATCAACAGTACATAGCACAACTCTCTAATGACCCATAAAGCATATCCATAGGTAATTATAAATCATCTTGATAACTATAAAGTAGATAAATGAGTTTGATAATATTTACCAAGTGTCTTCGTCCATGTATCACAACCAAACTATCAAGCAGTTATTCAAATTACATACCAATTATTCACACATTAATTTTATCAAACATTACATATGCCAACTACAACAATAATATCATATTGCCAAAAATTGAACCTTAGACATGATTTCTAAAGAAACATCAAAAGCATATTCAATTTCATAATTTCACATAACAAATCATTATTGATTCACTCGAGAGTTTGGAAATTATTATATATGATTTCAATAGACCAAATGAACAAAATACAACAATTCTTACATGTAAAATGTAAAATCGTACATTCTAATTATTCTATATATAAAACTATATAACACTCAAAGAGAATGGGAAATAAGAGGCACCTGAATCCATGAGAGTGAGAGAGAGAAAAAGAAATTGTGAGCGATTGTGAACAAAAATTAAGGCAAGAAAAAGTTGCCAATGCGAGTATGAGAGAGGCGAGGTAGACCGGCAATGTCGCACAAGCATCATTTCCAACATTGGCTGATGAAGAGAAGCAGAACACGATAAAGAGAGGAAGTTTTTGGATACAGTATTTGAAATGGTAGAAAACGTAAAAATATCGTTTTCAATTTTGTAGTGTAAAATTAGGATATGGATTTAGAGTGAGTTTTTGAAAATGAGCAACCAATCAAATATTATTATGGTCCACCTTATTTATGTTTTTGAAATGATAAAATCATATCTAGATACACTACCAATCAACCCCTTATATTCTCGGAAAATTCTTTTGCTCCTACTAGTTAGGACATTTTTATTTTGATATATTTTTTATATGACAGTATAAATTATAGTTATAGCAGACATCCCACCAGTTTTTGAGAAAATAATTTATATTATGAAATCAGATTTTGAAAAGTGAGTTGTGCACATGCCTGATTTTTTTTATACGAGTGTAAACTAGATTGTTTGAACCCCGATTTCGGCATGCTAAATTATTTAGAATTTTTAAAAAATTTGTAGGATGTCTGCTATAAAAAATTTGGCTATAATTTCTTTAGGTACCGAAAATAAAAACACCCCAACTGGTAGGAGCGAAAATAGCGCTCCTACCATTCACAACAAAAATAATGCCTCTTCCATAAAATATATGTTAAAATTATAAGAAAAATGATAAAATAAAATAAAATACTTCAATTCAGCTGCTTGGTATTTGAGCTAAGGTGGAGCCATAATATATTAGTGTAGATAATATTATAGAGAAAATAAATAATAATAATTTTGTAGTAGGTTTTTTTATTATATAAGAGTGAATTCACATTTTATATCTATAGCATGGTTATTATTAAAAGAAATAAAAATTTAGTATCGAATATATATATATATTACAAAGGAAATTTGATTATTAATGCAAAAAAAGGGTCTGTTATCCCCAAAAAAATGGAGATCGATGACGTGGCAATAGAGGTGACAAGTGGCAGTGCATGGTCCGAAAAAGACACATTAATAGTCAATAAATATATTGGCTCCTCAGAGTTGTGATAAAATTTTGACTGGCTTGGGAAATGTCATGACCGACCAGGCATGACCTTGTCCGACTAGTTACGACCTTGTCTGCCTAAGAGTGACTTGTCTGCCCAGGAATGAACTTGGCCGATCGGTCATGCACATGTCCTACCAGTCAAGTGCATGTCCTACCAGCAAGTGCATGTCCTACCAACAAGTGCATGCTAGACCAGAGTGCCATGTTAAACCAGAGGAGTGTGTGTCCTACCAGCCAAGTGTGTGACTGTCCAGTGAAGGTGTGTTCGACCAGAATGAAGGTGATGTGGATCAACTAGATAGAGCATGACTACGTCAAGATTCCCAGAAACGGCTTCAACAAGAATTGGTCTTGGCATACGCGGGAATCTCTCATTCTTCCCACAAATTGGGTGTTCTGTTACATTTTGAATATTTTTGTAATTTAAATATAATAAGAATAATAAAATATCTCGATTCTAGGGGATATCAGATGTATGATCCTAAGCCTATAAATACATGGCTTATGAGATCAGAAAGAGACTTTTGGGAAATTTTGGGTATGAGTTTTCTAGAGAGAGAAAGTGCCTGTAATTGAAAGAATTATTGTATTTTTGTAATCTGTACTGAAGAAACTCAGTTGGCTCAGTTCATCTGATCTTGAGTACAGATCTATAATCACAACTCTAAGTGGATTAGGCTATTACCAACACATTGGGGCTGAACCACTATAAAAATTGCGTGTGTTATTTACTTTTTGTTCAAAAACCGTCTGTGTCGTTTAATTTCTCTTGAAGGTCTCATCGTTTTTGACGTTCTCACGTCGTTGGCCAAAAACGCAGTCAACAGGGTCCTATAACAAAATTATTCCATGCTAATTAAACATCACCATTTTATGCTAGTATTCTCCTAGATTCCTAAAATGACCCTAACATAAATTTCCATCTCTTTTTCTGATATTGTCTTCTCTCTCTATCTCTCGCGTTTTCCATTCTCTCAAGCTCGCTCACTCAAAAAAATAAGACAGCCACCATGTATTCTCTTGATCTATAATAATGTTGGAGTCCATCTAATATGAGATTTGAAGTTGTTATTTGGGACAGTTTTGAATCCTATCAATGTAAGAAACTCCATTTTGGGTTTGGGATCTAGTGGCACAAATCTTATGGGTAAGTATATTTTTGTTATATGTAGTGAAGAAACTTGTTTATTTACATTGTTTTAACTATTTTGAACATATCTGTGTCTGTATTTTGGATTTTTTTTACTGTTTCACGGTCGAATTAGAATTGAGTTTTTCTGGGGTCTTTTTTGGGTTCTCTGTCTGCCTCAATAAGTTTCGATGAAACTCGACATGCCTCGATGGTCCCCGATGTACTTCGACATTCCTCAATGTAGATTAGGAATGAAACACCTCGATTAGCCTCGATGGACCTCGATAGAAACTTGTAGTGTCTTATAGATGACCACCTCGACTAACCTTAATGGACCTCGATATGTAGTCAAAATTTCTAATAATTTGCTACCTCGATTATCCTCAATGGACCTCGATATGTAGAGAAAATTTCCCATACTTGGCCACCTCAATTAGGCTTGATTGTCCTCGATGGACCTCGATAGGGACCCGAAGTGTCATATAGACAACCACCTCGATGGACCTCGATACGTAGACAAGATTATTCAGATTCCCTCCCTCCAAGCTTGAGCTTGGTTAATCAGGGTATTCCCATCATCACGCCTCATTCAAGGGTTTTTCCTAGTCTGATTATAACTCAGATCGTTGTTGCGAGCTTGTTGTCCTCGTTGGGTATTTAAAAGATCGCGTAGGTCGGCCTGATGGTTAGAGCGAAAACTTTGAGCTGAGTTCAATTGATTTCTTAGGTCGGTCTTCTGCCTTTGAGAGTGTGTACTGCGAACACTCTCCGACCTTCTCTCGTGATGGCTCTCCATCCAATAAATTCCCTTCGCAAAGTTCACTATCCACTGGTGAGATCGCTAAGCTTGGTCGTTCACGTGAACTCACATTTTAGTATCCCTATATAGTGAAACATATATAACCTCTGTGTGGGCAGAGTTTCTTCGGTTGTTTCCATAAAATGGCGTATTCCCTTCCTCTTACGGGGGGTGTTGGGTGATGAATCGGTGATGGTGGGTGCCTTATCAGCGAGGCCACCTGCCGTCCATCACGGCGAACCAATCTAGGTCGCCCATCATCAACTCCAATGTCTCGAATTGGTGGTAATGCCTCCTAGTTTCTTTGCACTTGACCATCCAGTCGGATTGTTGTTGGAGGGTTCGTGGGGGCTCGTGTACGTTTGGAAGTAATCCTTGCTCGCCTTGTCTGATTAGGCTGAGTTTTGGCAACATAAGCCACCTGCTCGTTCCTATGATTGTGAGAGGGCTGGTCATTCCTAGGGGTCCATTTTGATTGTGAGCGGGCTGAGCTTGGGGTTGCGGTCCAAACAAAACAATTTACATTATGAAAATTATGCCTGTGGGACCTGGTCCTGTGGGATCCACTTGTCCTCCTTCTGACATTATGGTCAGTTATAGAAAGGGGTAATCCAGACATTATCTCGTCAATATGCTTGTTGGCTTGGGCGATATGGCTCCTCAACTGAGCATTCTCCATTTCGACGACTCCGACGTAACCTGAATTGTTACGGTGGTGGTAAGACGACGAACTGCCAGTGTCATGGTGATCTTCGTCTTGGGTTTGGGGTTGTTTTCCAGGACGACGGGGTACAGAAGTGCCCTCTCCAGCAGGGCTGATTGCATGGAACTCTCCATGGTCCCCAAGCCTCTCCGACTCGTTGTCACGCATCGATCGTGTTACCACCATTTTGATTGAATGCAAAATTTGCAAAAGAGATTGACAAGCCTAATTGATCTCTCAATGAAAGCACCAATCTATTGACACAGTTTTTCGCCAACAGTAGACTATGAAGTTCGAAATGGGTACTTAGGCATTTCATGAAACCGTAATTAAATATCACACAAGAATTTTTACGTGGTTCAGTGATTAAAATTCACCTAGTCCACGAGTCTATGTTATTCTGTTTAGGATCTTTAGAAAAATTGTTTAAGACAATTTTGGCAGAGTTTTTGCATACAAAATTTAGTCTCTTTATCAGTCCATTCCCTCTCTATTTATAAGGGTTTAATGGATAGATTCGAGCAATGTTCAACATTAGGTAACTTATAAGAATGAGTAACTTCCAAAACGTACAAATAGATACTTTAAATACATTGATTGCATGATACTACACCTTTATTAGGCAAGGGTTACAATACATTAATTACGCATATAAAGTCTCCGAGTCTTCAGGAATTCAAGCCAGTGTATTCCATGAATTGACAGCGAGCTGAATGCACATTATGTGAGCTAGAGGTTTCTAGGCTAAATCATTCTAAGCGTTGAGACACTCGAGCTATGTTTGTAGTACCTGAAGATATGGCTAGACGATCTTCTTGATGTCTTCTCGACCTGCGTTTGACTTGGGCTACCCATTTTAGAACTTGTACTGCGTTCTCGAAATATGGATAACCTTATTAAATACTTGGCAGTTGTACCGTAAACCAAAAATATGTCAGCTTGTGTCCTTTAGGTACAACATGAGTTTTTTCCAAAAATTGAAGTAGTATCTAAAAAATCATCAAAATGTTACTACACTACTTTTAACTTATGAGTAATTAAAAATTGATATGACCCAAGAAAAAGAAAAGATTGATATAACATCATTCAGAAAGAAAAAATAATAATTTAACATAAACCATGAAATAAATTTTTTTTGAAAAAAAATCACAACTCTTTTTTTGTCCCACCACAATTTAATGCTCATAGAATTGTGCTACTTTCACAATTGCCAAAAAAAAAAAACCGTATATAATAACAATAATTAACATAAAAAAAATTATTGTACTAGAATAAATGAAATAAAGTAGAATGAGATTCAAAGCAACACTAACTATAATAATTATATAAGTCCAATCAACATAACTTTACTAAAGAGAAGCCAAAAAGATAACATACACAAATATACAGATGGAGCACCGTATTTTTGTAATATTTTTATTTTCCGTGCAAAACAAATTTTTTTTATTAATTACGGTGGAAGATGTAATTAAAAAAAAAAATCTAAAGTGCCAAACGTTCATTTACGACTACACTAGCTAGTAAATTGATGTGTCTTTATTGACCAATGGGGTCACTGGTTAAGCAGCAACAAACAAAACTGGGCCAACATTTCTGCATTAAAGCCCAATAAAAAGGTAAAAGAAGAAAAGCCCATTAAGGTCATGTTCGGAAACAAAGGTTGAAACCGACTATGTCAGAAACATGAGTGGGTCAGTCTGATTCCACATTCCCCAATACCGCTTCGAATCTCTCAGCCACCGGCCCGCCTTAAACCTTTACTCTCAGCCGAGTAAACAATGCAATGCAAGTGCCAAAATCCATATCCCTATAATAACCCCTAAGAACAATATCTAAGCAGAAGTACTCCACACACACTTAGAAACCATTTTAAACATCCACACAACACGACACACATTAGGTTTCATATTCACTAGATCTAGTTCTTATCTATAGTCGTAGTTATACATATACTATATTCATTCGAATATGGCTTCCTCAGTGTCCCAAACCGAACCCCACAGCACAAAAGGTAGGAAGTTAGCTGAAGAATCAGAGAAGGAAGGAGTAGTGATCACGAGCCACTTATACTTGAAACCAGTTCACTCCTCCCAAACCTTAGATAAAGAAGAGGTTTTACAGCGAATACGGCAACGTAAACGAGTGAACAAGGTGCAAGCCACTCTTCAAGCCCTCCTCCGAGTAGTCTCCTCCAAACCCAATAAAGTCTCTCTTCCCCAGAAGAAGTGGTTGGACGATGCCTTTGCTGCTCCCTAGTCAGTAGTCACTTAAATTCCTTCTGTATATAATATATGGAATATATATGTTTCATCAGTGTTTAATGTTTTTTTTCTTGTGGGGGAATAGATTATAGAAGTGCCCATCTCAAAAAATAAAATAAAATTATAGAAGTGTATTATGTTGTAATTTTTCTGTATGTTATAAGAAAAATGAAGTGTAAGATGTGAGTTTTTAAATAAGATATTCTCTTTGCTTGGCAACTCCCAAAATAAAAAGTATCCTTTTCTCAAGAATCTTCATATGCTTCAGTAATTATCTTGTAGTTCTTAGTGAAGTATTCTGGGTTGGGCTCTCCAAAGGGAACTCATGAGTTTGGCCCAAATTTAGCGAAGCCTAGCATGCAATTTACGAGATTGAGCTCGGCCCTATGCTAATGCTCATGGGTAACCCTTACTTTAATCGAAAAAATCGTTTCGAGTTGGGCATTATCCGAAAAATTCGAAAATAATAAAGTTGCATCCGAATCGAGCATTAAGAAGGGTACAACTTTCAAGTACATATCACTTACCTATTTATTATTCTATTTTACTTAAATTATATTTAAATATAATATATCTAATTTAAAATTTTAAAAATCATTTTAAATTTATTTTCATAAAATATATTATAAGAATATTTTTTAATATGAATATAACTAAATTATGTATATTAATACTACTTCTCTCTAATACTAAAATCAAATAAACTTTTCTCTAAAATAGAGAAAAGAACATCAAATTTAACTAAATTAAGCCTACATCAGAAGATGTATTATACATATTTTTTAGAGCAATGAAGAGTAATTGTTCCACTTTTGAGCACCATTATTTTATTAGTTTTTAAATGGTGTAATGTTAAAATTTAAAGTAAAAGAAAAAAATTAATTAAAATAATGTATTTTGAATAATAGGGTTGAGAAAATGTGAGTACTCTAAGAAGACTTAAAAATATATACCTTTCTACCTTTGATCACATATCAAGCAATTACTATATTTATACAATGAGAATTACATTTAGCTATTGTAAACATTTGGGTGGGGATAATTTATTTCTATTATTAATTTAATAAAAAAATAATACACTTCAAGAAAATGCTATGTTGACGGGTTTTTTTGCTTACAATCTTAAAGAAAATGAAAATGGAACACATATTTTATAGGTTCAAGTTGTTAATTAACCTTAGTCCACAAATCACTTGTGTTATGATGATGAAGAACTTGCACAACTTAAATTCTCTTAGGGTTTTCAGGCAGCTTTTGTGCTCACTCTGAAAATTAGGAATCATATCTTTTACAATGTGTGCACTAGCCCTATTTATAAGCAACTGAGCAATTACGTTCATTAATTGAATCTGATTACAATTATCATTTCTTAATGGAAGTTTGTTACAAATTAAATGAACATTCTGTATTAAATAAGCTAATGGGCCCCAGCGTATTTCGGTGGGTCCAATACGAGGACGTTCAACCCACCACTTTATTGGGGAAAATGTCCCTGACACTATCAGGGTGGAGCTGCACGTTTTCTCATGTTAGGCAGCGACGTGAGATATCATTTTTGCCGCTAGTATAGAATCGACACCACGATTCATGTGACAGTAGGTGTGAGAAGGTTGTCCATGGTCCAGGGTCTCGTTGCTTGACACCTAGCGACTGTCCTCCTGGTTTAGAGAAGGGTTATTGCATGCCTGGAGGAAGTGATCTCGTTGTGAGACTTGGAGCATTATCCTTTTACAAGGTCTTCGTGAAGCAATGCTCTTCGGAGGATGTACTTCTCCAGTAGTGGTGAACCGTGACAAGAATTGGACTCAACTCCTGCATGTGGAGCCTTAAACAGATTCTAGGGAGCTTTAACCAGTTTTCGGAGATCCTTAATCACTCTTAATTTATGACACGTGTTACTTAGTGAAAATATTTACAACAAGTTTTAATTGTTTTTAATAAGGGGTTTCAAAATCAAATTTTTCCTAAGAACTTTCAAGATCTTTAATCGATTTTTTTTACTTGAAATTCCAATATCATAAACTTGTAGACGAACTCCATGATCGTCGTAGGGTCTATGGGTTGGGTTTTAAGGGCCCAATTAAAAGGAATTGGATTCATCATGCCCTGGTTGGAAAGTTCTGGAAAGCGTTGGAGGAATATTCTTAACTTGGTTTTCTTCATTGGTTCATAAATCAGGTTGGGTTGTTTGGATAGATTGAAACCGTCTAGTAAATTTAGTGGTTTAGTTTACTAATGTACTTGGGCTATTCGAGTTGTACTTTTTCCAAAGAAAAAAATAGTGAGTTAAATTAGATTAGAATGGTTGGATTGAAAAAAAAAAAAAAACATGTATTTTCTCTCTTTCTAGCCAAACATAGTCTTAATGATTGATGTATTTCACAAACATGTTTTAAACAGAAAAAAATAGTAGTATTTAATTAAATTTTAAACGTATAATGTCACTTCAAATTTAGAGTGCGCAACAAAACTTCATATATATTATGGAGATGTGGAGTATAACAGTCCACTAGGAATATTATACTTTTGCTAGTTAGGGGCTAAGGGTTTTTTTTTTTTTTTTTGAGTAATGATATTTGCACCTATGGGTGTTCATTGGTCATTTTGATCGGGTTATAGCATATTTTAATCAACTCATCAATCTTAAAATTGGGTTGCAAAAACTCAACTCTAACCTACCAAATTAAGGAATTTTTTTTTTTAATTTGTCTTATGTATTAAGCGGTTTGGTCGGGTTAACCCACTCAAACCAATCTTAAGTTTTTTTTTTAAATGTTGAAATAATAAGATTTAACAAACTAAAAATATAGTATACATCTTTCAAACTTAGACATACTATTAGAGTTGTGCAAAAAAAAAAAATTGTAAACCGCCTAACCCGAATAAATCACCCAAACTAAATAAAAAAAAAATGACAAAAAATGCAACTCGAATAACCCGACAAAAATTCAAACTTAAAAATTGGGCGGTTTGAGAATTATACTAACCCGCCCAATATAACCTGAATAAACCGATTAAGAGTTTTTTTTTTCATTTATACATACATATATTATGTATATTATTACATAAATTATATGTTATATTAATTATTGTTCTTAAATTTTTACCAATGAATTTATAATAATATTTTAAAGTTTCAATTTAAAATAATATGTCTTAGTTTGGAAGAAGTATATACTATACGTTTAGTTTATTGAATCCAATTATTTGAACATTTGGACGGGTTAAACTTTTCTTTCTAAATTAGACCGGTTAGAGTTGGATTTTTGCAACCTAATTTTTACATTGGGTTGATTAAAATATGTTATGAACTGACCAAGCCGACCGATGAACACCCCTACATATTATTCTAAATTGAAACTTTAGAACACTATTCTAAATTCATTGTTAAATTTTTTTAAATAATATTTATACGTAATATATGTGTTGACTGTCTTTTTCACTATCAACCTAATCCGAGAGTTTAAAGAAAATAATAGAAAAGAACACAAGGATTTTACGTGGTGCAGGCTATAAAAGAGTCATAGTCCATGAGTCTCTGGTATTTAGTGAGCTTGAAGCTTGTTTGAGCAAACTTCAATGGTGGTTCTCAGGCGTATATATTGCACTGAGTTAAAGAGTTTCTCTCTTTAAAATCCGGACCCTTTACAAGGAGATACCCTAGCCATATTTATAGAGGTTGGGGTCATTAATGTCAATCATGTTTTATTAATACAAATTTCTCCATTATCAGGGTATTAATGCTGAATTAATATAGAAAGGGCTGCACTAAATAGAGACTACAGCCCATGCAGATTGCATAAGGCCCATTGTAGAAAGTTGTTCACCAACTTTATGGGAAACATGCCTCTGACAGTGTCAAGGTGTGGCTGTATATTTCTCCATGTTAGGTGACGTAGTGGGAAATGCTGCTTGTCGAGTGTATAACTCGACACCACTACTCGAGGATCTCCAAAAGGTTGTCAGACGATCTTTTGGTGGCCTCCCTTAGAAACATCCCCGTTTGGTCGGTTTAGGGTACTTGGATGAGTTCACACTCCTAGAACATCATGCATTTTCTTGTTGTTAATTATTCATAATTGCCACGTGTTAGGTGGTAAAAACACGGACAACAATATGTATGTATAAATGAAAAAAAAAAACTCATAATCGGTTGATTTGGGTTATTTGGGGGTTGATATAATTATCAAACTGCCCAATTTTGAATTTTTTTCAAGTTATTCAGGTTTCATTTTATGTCGGTTTTTTTCAGTTTGGTTTGACCGGTTTATTCGGGTTAGACAGTTTGCAAAATTTTTTACACAACCTTATGTGCACCCAAATATTACACACAATGAGCACTATTTTTTTTAAAACAGTAGATTTTAATTTTGATATATATATATAATTACTGGGCTAAACTATCATATTACTATGTGTAATGTTTATATGCATATTTTGTTTGTATATATCATTATTTTATTTTTTTAAAAGAAAATCTAGGGGCCGGTTGAAGATGACTTAATAAGAACTTATACAGATTTTTTTGTTATTTAGTTTAACAAATATTCGTAAAGTTATAATATTGATTCTCGATAAATCTATATAATTATTAATGTTGTCGCATACATATATATATATATATATATATATTCGTGGATTCTAGAGGAAAGTATATATTTTTATTTCCTTTTTTCTTTACCGTTCGTTTTTCTCTCATAAAGGTGAATTCTTTCTGACTGCATTTTTATTTATTATTTCTCTAATTAATGCTGCTTTAACGAACTCATATTGAAAATGTGTATTATTTGATTTTAAGATAAGATCGTGGAAGCGGAGGACCTTTTGTTCTTTTGTTATTTTTTTATTATTATTATAGTGGAGAAGTAATGAGGAAGTCTCTAAACACATTAATGATGTTTTACAAGTGCTGGGACTGTACTGTAACATGGTAATTATTACATAAAGATAGCCAAGTAATAAAAGCTAAAAGAATGTATCTTGAATTTAATTTATATTTCATCAATATCAATATTCCATAGGATAATCTTCTCACTGCATATAATGACCCGATCATACTATAGGAGAATAGGAGTTATACGAGTTATCATTCTGCTGATTTGGGATTTGGCATTAGTGAGTCAAAACCACACTCTTTTTACAGTTCTGACCTGCTAATAATTGATTTTATAACACACAAAAAATATATATATATATATTTATATGAAAAACTTCAGCAATGACCTCATTGGTCTTGCCTTGTCTGTTCTTCTTTTCTGTTAACTCTATATTCATACACGTTAAGACTTTTTTGGTGATACATTACTTGTTTTTCTTTTTGCGTGAGGGAGTTACTTGAAAGTATTCCCTTCTAAATATAATAGTCAAATATTTGTAGCGCACGTTACAAACATAAAAATATACATAATTAAGACTTTTTTGGTAAAATATTAAGAATATTATGCCCCCTGTTTTTGGCATTTAGCGATCCCCAACTAGGAACAAACAAATAAAATAATATGAATATTTATATAGGGAGATTATGCTCAAGGAGCTTCAAAAAGAGCTACACTGATGGGGCTCTTTTGTATTCCCGATTCATGAATAATTTTCAGTATAATATTTTTTATGACTGTGTATATTGTAGTTATTTAGAGCACCCTGCAAATTTTCAGAAAATTCTAAATAATTTATAGTGTCGAAAACTATGTTAAAACATGTTGTTTTCTACTCGCATACAAAATTTAGTCACGCGTGCAATAACCTGTTTTGAACATAGTTTTCGAGATTGTAAATTATTCAGAATTTTCTAAAAAATTGCAGAATGCTCTAAATAACTACAATACACAATCATAAAAAAATTGTGCCGAAAACATTTTGAAGACCCTACAACAGATTTTCACTATTTATATATAAGAATATACACAACATATATAATATATTTATGGCATTTTGAAAAATTATAATATTTTTTTTTTATGATTGTGTATATTATAGTTATAGCAGACATCCCACCAATTTTTTTGAAATTCCGAATAATTTACAGTACTCAAATCAGAGTTAAAATAGTCAATTGCACACATGACTAAGTTTTTTTTATACGCGTGTAAAACAGACTGTTTGAACTCTGATTTAGGAGTTGTAAATTATTCAAAATTTCCTATAAATTGGTGGGATGTCTGCTATAATTATAATATACACAGTCATTAAAAAAATTGGGTTATAACTTTTCCAAATACCAGAAATAAAAAATGACCTTACGGTAATGGCATTTTCTATGCATCTACTGTAGAATTATCCTATAATGTATAAGTAATGACATGTGCACCAAAATTATGCACCAAAATATTACAGTAATTGACGTGACAATTTCATTTAACCAATCAAATTTATTTAAGCGGGACTAACTGTTTTAAAAAAACAATGCCACGGCAGTTGGTGTAATGTTTCTGGAATACGGTATCATCGTATAAAAGAATATAAATCGTCATATAAAATATTGAGGTTAAATTATTACAAGTGCCAAAAATAGAAAAAACTTCATGAATCGGAGTTAAAGTGACACCTTTAGTATAGAATTACTATTTTTTTCTATATATATATATATATATATATATTATGGGGAGTTCTATAGTAGAGCACCACTTTTGCTATTTTTTTTTTTGTCAAGAGCACCACTTTTGGTTTTATTAGTTGAGACATCTCTATATTTTGGCACGCAAAGAAATTTCAATCTAATTTTTTGATATGATAGAAATATTGTAATTATAGCAGATATTTCATCAATTTTCAATAAATTATGAATAAAAACTGTACCAAAAATAAGGTTCTAAAAAATTAGTTGCACGTTTTATATATATATATAAAAGACATGTATGCAACTCATTGTTTGAACCCTATTTTTAGCATCATAAATTATTTAGAATTTTACGAAAATTAGTGAGATATCTGTTATAACTAAAATGTGCATTTTTATATAAAAAAATTGAATTATAATTTCTAACTCCACGTGTCGAACCCCTACCGATAGGAATACAAATGACACCCCCACAATAAAACTCCCTATATGTTACCTATAATATGTAGGCTTTGATTGGCATTGCCTATAAAAATCACTTTTGGGTCTTTTAAAAATCAAAAGCTCTTCCAGTGGTTTGTTTGAATTTCCCTATACATGAGCTTTTTGACTTTACTAAGCTCATTTATAAGGATGACCCATTTGGTTAAGTTTTTTTTAAACTACTTTAATTTTTAGAATTATAAAAATAATTTTGGAAGTATTTGAGTAAAAAATAAAAAGTTCTTTTTAATTTAAAAGATTTTTTTCGAGAAGCTATGATTTGTAGCTTTTTTAAAAAGATTTTTTCGAAAAGTTATTTCTAAATTAGAATAATTTTATTATTTCTAATTTTCTTACAAAATATTTTTTTTTATTAATATTCAAATACTTTGAAAATAACTTTTCATTAAAAATAAATCTTTATAAAATATTTATCAAAACATAAAAAAATAAGGTAAAACTTTTATTTAATTTATATTTTTAGCGATAAACGAAAGTAAAACTTTTGCCAAACGAACCATGGTGTGCTTGTAGAAAGCTAAAAGTCCAAAGTGGGAAGCTTGCCAACAAGCCGTAGTATGTACGTACGTTTTACAAAATTATAATCAACAAATATTAGGAGAAGCAATCTATGCATAATATACTAGTCAAAATGTCGTACTCTTATAATATTTTGTCCATGTCTTTTTATTTATTAGATAATTATGTTGAATTTGATAAATATCATTAGGGACAGGAGGTGGCGGTATATATTTTTAGGAGCTATATATTCATTTCTTTTTTAAAGAGGGCCTGAATTAATGCTAATTTTTTTAAAAATAAAATTCTAGGTGTGTTTTAATTTTTATTAATAAAGAAAATTGATCCGTGCTTATGTGTTACCTACCACCCACGTTCCTCGCCATATATAACGACCCGAATTTGCTAATCGGGCTTAGGGCTTTGATTAGTTTGTCTGGAGGGCAATAAAGGATTTATTATGCTTTAATGTGTTAATGGGTGAATTAATGTGGATATATGATAGTGATGCATGTATAGTGAGTTAAATGTGCATGTGGACCCCGTCTGGATATTAGGGGGCATGAATGTGATAAATGTCATATGTATGATATGTCTGTGTAGCACGATCCGAGACATTCCTGGGGAGCGCTTAGCCAGAGGGTCACAGCGGGGTTGAGACTCGGACTCGGGTTGAGTCGAGGGGTAATTTGGGTACTAGGTATGTTATGGGATTATCGGGACATGAAAATAAATATTTGGAGATATATTTGAGGATAGAATGTCTAGGCGGGAATATTGCGGAAATTTACCATTTTTCCCTCGGGGACGTTTTGGTACCCCGAGCCTTGAGGTAACCCTTTAGACTTAAGTCAAATAAAACAAAAAGGGGAAATATTTAGAAGCTATAGAAACCGACCTACTCTCTTTTCTTTCAGCTAAGGATAGTTTTATCTCTTCCTTCCTCATTCACTCTCTAAGATAAACACAAGGAAAACTAAGGGAATCAACTTGAAGGTCTAGGGGAATTCAGCTGTGATATTATAGGAGCTTGGAGCTTAAGGCTTGAGGATCAACTATAGGGATTGAATTCAGCAAGGTAAGCTTTAATTATTGGGATTATGTTGAAAATTGTTACTGGTTTGCTAGAATATGCATGCTAGTTAAGTTTGACATGTTCTTGAGTATTTTAGTTGGGTTTTGGAGCAGATTTTGATGGGGTTTTAGTGTTGATATTGAGCTGGTATGTATGTGTTAAATATATGGGTTTGATAGGTGAGTTTTGGGTGAATTAGCTTGAGGAAAGGAGGGAAAAATGGTGGAAAATCTGGGTACGGAGGTGAGAGTCGCGGCCCTAAGAGGGGTGCACGCGCGGCCTGTGTGCGCGCGCGGCCATGGGAGGCCAAGAAGCTCATGCGCACCGCGGCCCGTGTGGGGGGTCAGTGAGGTGCTAGCCTCTGTTTCGAGGCTAGCCGCGGCTCTTGTGGGTGGGGCCGCGACCCTTTGTGCCAGTTTGAGTTTTAAGGGTAGTTTAGACTTGGGAACTCAAGGGTTAAAGCTCGGGATGGATTATATCACCCGGATTGATAGAATTCAAGGACTCGGAGGTTAGGGTTATGGCTCTAAGTTATTTTTTGGATTAGAATTTGATGATTGGATATTGGTAATGTGTTGTGAGTAGGGATTTCGGCGAGGCTCTAGTTTGAGGACTGTGCTCGAGACATCGGTGCTCGGAAAGCTCGGAACTCAGGTAAGAAAACCCTTGTTCCCATAGAGCTTATATGCAGGGCTGAGCCCAATGTGTTCGAGTGGATTGATATGCAGGGTCGAGCCCGATATGTTAGAACTACTGAGCGTAGCTCTTTATCTGTTTATGCTAGAATTTTGTACTTGTTGTTATATCATGTATGATATTATGTGAGTGATCGGCAAGAGCCGAGAACGGTGTAGACCGAGGATGGCGAGGGGCCGGGAACGGCGTCAGGCACGTTGAGTGCAAGGCCGAGAACGGCAAGGGGCCGGGAGCAGCGTTGAGCACGTGGGGTGTGAGTTGCCAGGGCGAGTCCCTAGAAGGATACCTGAGATATCCTCACGGCGTGGTCCGCGAATCCAGGGATTGGTAAACGCCTGGGACGGATAGGGTGTGTGTGTGTTTAGCCAATTGGTGGCCTATTTATATGCCTGATATATGTGTTCCGTGTGTTATCTGTTTGTGGGTTTTCTTGCTGGGCTTCGGCTCACAGCTGCTCTGTGGTGCAGGTAAGGGTAAAGAGAAGATCAACCAACCATGAGTATAGCAGGCGTAGGGCGACGTGTACATGTTTGGCCAGCCTGGCTGCCACGGCCAGAGGATTTTGGGAGATGCTTGTAAATAAACTTTGATTTTGTCGTCTAGTCGACTTGGTTTGGTTAACATGTTGTAAACATTTCTAAACTGTATTTTGGGATCCCAAGTGTAAACCTTTTATGATTTTCTATGGAAACTACTATTTCTAAGGTTTTTCCTCTGTTTATAGCTTAATTACACTGTTTGATCTAAAACCTCGATTAGCGAGATAAAAGCACGTTTTTTAAACTCACTTAGTAACGGCTCTAAGGAAGTAGGGCGTTACACCATATGTTTATGTAAAATATTAAAGTTGGCTAACTTATTGTAGGAATTTTTTATATTATTCAACCAATACTATTCAAGCCTCACAAAATCAATTGTAAATTAATTAAAGATTTTTATGATATAAAATATATTTGATTGATTCCTTATTTGTGTGATTTCGAATATGTCTTTTTACACCACCTTAAGGAGAAACAATCTTTGACATAAATATTTATTATTCTAATTGTTGACTACTTAATTCAGATAAAGTGAATTTTGGAATAAATATTGCTGGGTTGTTTTATATTCAGTTTATCAAGGTACATGCTGATATGTCTAATTGACTAGCTGGCCGAGCGATCTGGGATATTGACAGATCCGCCAGACTTTCCATTCAGGGATATTGTAACGTTCTACTAATCCAAGATCGTTACATCATGTGTTTAAAACAGTGCTTAACTCGATAAGGGACTCATTTGGACTCAAAATTTGTAATTGAAATTAAACGATGGTTTAGGTACTAAAAATTTTGGTCAATAAAATTAAACTTTTCATTAAAATGTTTGAATATATACACGAGATCCCAAAATTTTATAAACAAAAGATAGTTATATTAAACATTACAAAAATAGCCGACCTAAGCAGAAAAACCGAACTAATGTTCTAAGTTCCTCAAAGTAACTTGATCGTGATGGCCAAGCAGACCGAATATGTACACGCTGCTCCATAGCCCTCTAACTCATGGCTAGTCCAACTATAGCTTGCCCTTACCTGCACTATAGAGCACCTGTGAGCCAAGGGCTAGCAAGAAAATCCCACATGGTATAATAATAGTCAAATTATTTATAAGCAATAAACACATGCTTCACAGATACAAAGTGCATTTATTCCAATCATATATATCGTAAACATGTTTCATAATTCACAAGTATATTTATTTCAATCACATGAATCATTTACACAGCCCAAGAAAACAACCTTTCCGAACGACCCAATCGAGCGAGGTGCATACTCCGGCACCAAGCCTATAGTCCATGCCGGGTGAGTGGGGATTGCACCCTTAAACTAGACTCGCCTTCGCAGCCTGTGTTACACACGCTTGTCGATTGGCCCCACGTTCAACATGATGGTCGAGTATAGATTGTATCAATCATTCACATATAATTCAATGCTAACATGCACAACAACCAATCGGCTCTATGTGCATATGTTAGTTTTCTTACCTCGGGTCTTGTGTTGAAGACAGAGTGACCTCGAGTGTGATTCCTTTCTCGAGCCCCACAAAACCCTAGCCACAACATAAATGGTACGCTTATTAGGGATAAACTTCAGATCCCGAGTTCTAATCCAGACCCTAACTGAACAATTATTCCCAGTTAACGGGGTACTAGAAACGTCCCCCGAGCCCCCTAGTGGGCCCTAAAAACAGACCCTCAAAAACTCAAGCCTTTCCTATCTCTAAAACTCAGAAAATTCACCTTTCTAGGGCACTAGCATGGTCGCACCACTAGCTCCGAAACCTAAAATTCAATTAAAAATTTCATTTCTTCTGGGACACTAGCGCGGTCGCGCTAGGTCGCCAGAAACCCAAAAAACGAGTCCATATTTTTGTGTTCTTCCCCAATTCAAAAGTTGCGACTTTCCCCTGCACACTAGACCTCAAACCCAGCAAAACAGATCTAAAAACAAGGTTTTCTCCAACCGAAAGTGCCAAAATAAACACTAAACAACTACACCACCAACACATACCCTCTAAGCATCACTGAAACATACACTTTCAAACCAAAACACAAAAATGACAAGTTTAGAGTTCTCAACTCAACTTTGCTTCAATCCAAAAATTAAGCTTGAAATTCATGGCTACCATAGAGATTTCAAGCTTCAAAACAGTCATCAATCTCATTTCTAACATCAATATACATACACCCATAATCTAAAATCCCCAAATTGAAATTCAAACCAAAATCATTAAAAACTCAAGAACACATGTATGAAATGAAGAACATCCAAAGGAAACTTACCTCTGAATTGTAATCCAAAATTCCTATGCCAAAAACCAGTTCCTAGCAGCTTCTAATCTCATCTTTGGAGCTTGATTATCCCAAAAAATCTTCCTCCAAGTTCAAGAATCATTATCCTAGAATTTGGGTGCTCTTTGGAACCAAAAGCAAAGAAGAGGTAGAAGGGGGAAGAGGAGTCTTGAACGTGAAGTGTTGTCTTCCTACACACTTAGCCAAATTTTATCTATCCCATGTCAAAAAGACCAACATACCCCTACTCACAAACTCCTTTCTTAACACACCTTAAGGGGAAAATGGTCATTTGCCTATAATTCATACTAAATCTCAAATTACACCACAAATTCCCACTTTAACAAGTAATCCATCAAACACAATAATTCGACCAATTGATTTCACTTGACCAATTATCTCAAAATATATACAAAATTATCAAAATACCCCTTGGCTCACTCCGAGTCGGGCATTTATCCCTTTCGTGACTTTTCTACTAAATTGCTCAAAAGGATCGACTCATGTCGAATATCACAAATATATCCACATAATAATGTGGTCTCAAGCGTATAGCATATAAAATTACAATTTTACCCTCATTGGGTCAAAATTACGAAAATGCCCATTTTTAATAGAAGCAGGTCTTTAAATACAGTTAATACACATATTCATCCATACTCAATTACATAAGCATATAAATCATATAATAAAATTAATTGACACAATTACCCAACGTGTCTGCCCGACACGCTAATCCATACACTTAAGTCTATTAAAGATTTTGGGACGTTACACATATTCTTTTATCTGATTTTGTGCGCTACGAAAGGTGGACTTCTGGATGTTACAAATAGAAGCTTTTGCAGCCAAAAAAAGTCAACTCTTCACAGACCATGAATGTAATTTGTATTTGAAGAGCGAGTGTGTATTTTGTGAGATTAAGAGTGGAAATAGTTAGTCTCGTTATTGAGTGCAGGTTGCACTATCTTTGATAACCTTTAGTCTTCAGGATTCAAGGTATTATTTCTATTGTGACTACTACTACAATCTTCAGGAGAAGAGCTAATCAAAGTCTTTCTTTGGGAGGAAGAAAACATCAAGGTCTTCGGGAGAAGAGCCAATTAAGTATTTCTTCAGGAGGAAGAAAGCAGTCAATCATCATCGAAGGGAGTTCGAGTGAAGAACTGATTCTTGCAGAAACAAGATTGGTATTGAAATACAAAAGAGTGTGACAACGATATAGAAAGAAAGTCTAATATTGTATAAGCCATTGTTTTTGTATTTGTGATCTTTGCTAATAAATTTCTTCTTTGAGCATGGCTCCATGGACTAAGGCAACCAAACTATGTAAAAAACTATTGTGTTGACTTTTAAGTTCATATGGTTATTTTGTTTAAGTCTAGTTCATCATTATTCTAAAGTGATTCGTCAGATTGTGTGTTTGACCCATCCGCTTATTACATTTTAGTAATTACAATAAGTTGATAATTACTTGGCAATTAATCTAGAAAATCAAATTTTCAATTGGTATCAGAGCAGGTCACTAAACCCTTAATGAGATCTCGTGATTATCCATTTGTTTGTTGTGTTTTCTACAATGTCTTTCTTTGCAAAAGGAAGTTCGATATCACACACTATATTGTTGAGTGATACAAATTATCCATATGGAAGGATAGAATGTGGGTCTTTATCAAAACAATTGATGAGGAAGCTTGGAGGTCGATTCTATTATGGTGGATGACACCACTTGAGATAGATGAAAAAACTATTGTGACCATGTTAAAACCCGAATTAGCTTGGAGAACAGAAGATTACAAATTGTCAAGTTACAACTGTTGGAAAAAGCTTATACAAGATCTTTATTTATTTTCATGTATATCTAATATTAAACAAATTAATACGAGATAGCCTAAAACATGTTTCTAAAATTGAATTCAAAGAAAAACAAAGATTAGAATACTTACAGTATACGCAGCGGAATTAAAGAGTCCTTCCTTCAGTTTCTCTAACTCTTGTATCCTCTCTGTCGTAGAGTATTATCAAGAAACTGAACCGATCTTCTATTTTCTTCACGATCTTCCAATGTATCCTTAGAACCACCTAGACTAGTGTGGGCAATTCTCAACACATGAGATAGATATAGAGAGAAGAAGAGAAAAAAACAAAGTGGCTTAGAAAAGGACTTGTGTTTAGAGAGAATATAAAACTATCAGAAAATCTGACTTATGACTTATCTGTCGTCTCTAAAATCTTCTCTCTAAGCACTCCTTTTATAGACTCAATTAGGCCATTTAATTTAATTAAAAAATCAATAAAATAACAGCCCTTTTGAAGCCCTAGGTCGAAATTATCATGGGCTATAGGCCCGTGAAATTTCCCATTTGATTATAAGCCCATTGGACTTAAAATCAAGGCCTGTATTATTTTCTATTGATTTAATTAATTAAATAATTATTTAAATCCTTTATCAAATTATTTATTTATAATTTGAACCTTGATTTAAATTTATTTATTAATTTAGATACCAATTTATCTTAATTAATAAATTTGCCATAATTTCTCTTTTCTTCTCAAAATTACACAACTCCGTGAAACTATCCAAAATTGACCTGGTCAACTTTGATAATTCTAATTGATAATTAAATCAATTAATTGAGACTATCTAGATGATTTTATCCAAGGTACAATGGGGACCATGGGCCTATGAAATCAAGCTCCAATAAGTTATCATAAATCTAACAAATAAATTTACTAACTTATTAATTCCTCGTGACTCCACTATAGACTTGGAATTGCACTCTTGAATTCATAGAACGCTCTATAACAAATATAATTACGCTATTAATTATCCATTGTTACAACCATAATTGTCACTCAATCCTCTATAGACGGTCTACAATGAGAAAGGACTAAAATACCGTTTTACTTCTCATTGTATTTTATCCTTAAAACACTTAGTTCCTTGTAAATGATATTTCAGTAAACTAATTTAATTACTGAAATGAGATCTCTATCATTTAACACCTTGAACGAAACTAAAAGGAAACCATCGTTTCACTTCTTCATCAGAAGCTATAGATGTTCATATCTATGATTAACACTCCCACTCAATTATACTACCGAGTTCCCAAGATGTAAGTATGGGCTAGTCTGTAGGGTAAGCTGGTAACGAACAAGTCAAAGAACTCAAATAATACAATCAGTTAGAATACTAACCACTCAGAATTGAGATTGAATTGACCTATGGTCAACTATATGATATGACTAGAATAGATAATAACTGTATGTTTACTTATCTTATCAACTGTCAATATCGGTCCTGTCCGATGTAACAAATACATCTGATCTTATCTACTTTGCTAATGTTCTGGAAAGAACATAACACTGTAATGTGTAAGTAGATCATATCGTAGATTGGCAAGTCAGTGTAAATCCGGTGTACTAACTAATCTTAGGACTAACTTATTTTGAACATATAATCATATTTATATTCCACTATGATTACGTCACTATAAATAAGATTAGCTATATGCTTGGGATTTAATAGAAGTTTATATTAAACAAATAATCATGAAAATAAAACATGTGAGCAAAGTGATTGACCAAGTCAAAAAATGATTTCTATTCTTTTATTGATAATAAAATGAGATTACAAAGAATTTGGGTTTTAATTAGGGCATAAAACCCCAACAACAACAACAAGGCACTTCATGATATTTTTAATGGTGTTGGAGAAGGTCATCTCAAATTGATTTCTTCTTGTGAAACGGCCAAGGAAGCTTGGGATATTCTTCAAATTCAATTTGAAGGTACTACTAAGGTAAAAAGATCTAGAATTGTTATGTTAACAACTAGATGTGAAGAACTTAGGATGACAAATTCTGAAACATTGTCTGAATTTTATGAAAAACTTTTTGATATTGCTAATGAATTTTTTGCATTTGGTGAAAAATTAACTGATGCTCAAATAGTCAGAAAAATTATTAGAGTTCTGCCTTAAATTTTTTAAGCTAAGATCACTACCAAGAGGTAAAAAAATTTGATACCTTGAAAGTATAGGAATTGATGGGGTCACTTCGAACATTTGAACTTAATCAACAAATGTGTCAATAAGACAAACCTATTGTAGTAAAAGAAATGTCAATAGCCTTGAAATCTTCTAAGGAAAGCTTGGATGAGGAAAATGATGATGAAATGGCATTACTATCAAGAAATTTCAGAAAATACATCAAGAAAATTGGTAGCAAGAAAAATTTGTCCAGTTCATCAAAAGGTAATTTTTCTAAATCTTTTGAAACTAACAAAAAGGGAATTCAGTCCAGGGAATGCAATGGTTTTGGTCATATTCAAGCCGAGTGTGCTAACACCTTGAATAAAAATAAGGGTTTAGCCGCAACATGGAATGATCAAGATTCAGAAAGAAGTGATGATGAAGAATCACACAATTTTGCTTTAATTTCTTTTGTTATTTCTGGCTTACCTTTTTCTGTGTAGGAGAAAGAAAAACTAGTATGTCTTAACAATTTGGTCTCATCACCTGACAGTTCAGATTCTGATTCTGATACATCTGAATTAGACACATATTCACTACAAGAGTCTTACAAACATATGTGCTCTCAATGGCTGAAAGTATGTTATGAAAATCGTATGGTGATAGGTAACAATCTTATTCTAGAGAAAAGAATTGAGGAGCTTAAAACCCTTGTGACCAATTATGAAATAAATATTGGGTTAAAAGACAATGAAATTAAACGTCTCTCAAAAGAACTTGATCACATAGTAAAGGGTGTTAAGATGCTTAATCCTGGTTCTACGATTTGATGATGTTTTATGTGCAGGTCAAACGGCTGGAAACTGTGGAGGAATTAGGTTGGATAAATCTAAATCCAAAGAAAAAGTTATGGTACTTAAATCTAGAATTTTGCATGTTGCTCATAAATTTGTTTCTGCAGGATCTGTTCCTTCTTTTGAGGCCGCGACCTCACAAACCGTTTCATTGGCCATAAGATAATCAGGTGAAAACAAAATTGTATCAAATCTAAAAATAAATTATTTTGTTCATATTTGTCATTTATGTGGTGTTCGTCATATCAGACCAAGATGTTTCACCTTGTTGAATTTGCTCAAGACAAATGACCTAAAATCAAACAATCCAAAGTTGATCACATCCACAAAAAGTCGTTCTAAAAAGGATTGGGTAAAAAAGAGGGAAATGAAATGTAACGACCCAAAATCACTAATATGGCTTAAGGGCCCTGATTAGTGTGCCGGGAGGGCATAATTGACTTATGAGTGAATTTATTGATTTAATGCATGATTATATGATGGGCATGCTTGTATGATTATATGGATATAAATGTGGTTAAATATTATCTGTGAGAACCACATTATCATGTGGGTAGATTTACAGTGAGCGACTTGAGGCGATCCTAGGAAGCTAGATAGCGGGAAAAGTCACAATGGGGCTTAGTATTTGACTTTGGATAAGTCAGGGGTATTTTAGGTATCGGGTAGTTATTTAGACTATCGGGTTATGGAAATAAATATATGGAGATATATTTGAGGATAGAAAGCTTAGGCAGGAATATTGGGGAAAATTACCATTTTGCCCTCGGGGACGTTTCCGGTACCCCGAGCCTCGGGATTGACTTAACTTTCCAGGATTAGATTAAATTAAAGAAAAAACAGGGGAACAAAACAAAAATCGACTCATACTCTCTCTCTCCTCTTCTCCTATCTTTTCTCTCCCAAGAAACTATAGAAAACCTAAGGGAATCAGCTGGGAAAACTCTGTGTTTGAGCTGAATTCATGAAGGCTTAGCTTAGCTCAAACTAAGGGTCACTCAATCAAGACTAAGGTGAGAGTTGAATTTTGTTTTGGGGTGTTATAACTCTAAGTTTTTGGCTGAATATTAAGGTGTTTATGATTTTGATGTTTAAGGGCTGAATTGAAGATAAATGCTGGGGTTTTAGCTCAGAGATTGTCAAGGAGGTGGTTCAGCAAAAGAGGTAAGCTTCAATTCATAATTCAGAGGTTAGAATTTGAGTTTTGCATGACTGGTTTTGGGTTTTGAGTTGCTGGGTTTCAGAGAATCAAAATGGAGTTTTAGTAGGTTTCTAGGCTGAATTTCTGTTGGATTATGTTGTTAAAGTCAGGATAAAAGTTTTGTGATTAGTGGGTTTTGAGTTAGGATGCTTTGGAGTGGTTTTGGATGGGGTTAGGATGCTAGAAATTGTGGTTTTTCTGGGCACGAAGGGGAGGGCCGCGACTCTGTTCTAGAGCACCGCGGGCCTACGAAGCAAGAGAGCCAGGGAGGCTCGGCCAGGGGAGAGCGTCGCGGCGCCCTTGAGCAAGGCCGCAGCGCGTGTCTGCTTGATGGGGGCCTTGGGCTTTGTTTTAGAGGCGAGCCACGGCTAGGCTTCAAGGGCCGTAACCCTTAGGTGCATTCTTGAACATTTGGGGATTTTAGGCGCGGGAGTCTAGCCTAGGGTGCTCGGGATCGATTTCCCCACCGTGCTTGGTGGAATTCGATGTTCAGGAAGCTAGTATTGTACCCAGAAACCTTTACTTGAATATTAATGGAATCCAATACCTTGGTTGTGACTAGGTGCTAAAGCTAGGGCTCGGGAACGGATCGTGCTCAAGGAGCGTCGCTCGTAATCAGTGAACGTAAAAACTAAAGGTAAGAAAACTGCACCCGGTTGTGTACTTGTAATGGGACCAAGGGTTCCCTAATATGTATGCTTGAAAGGATGGTATTATGCCATGTAAACAGTGAACCAGCGGCCTAAGAGTGCCAAGGGTTACACTAGTGCACAGGGCGCGACTTGGCCACTAGTACCCGAGGACAGCTTATTATGCACTGAGCTCGGTTTAAGCGGGCCGGAGTCAGTGGGGTAAACAGAGGGTGCGACCTAAGTTGTCGGCCCTGATTATTATGTGACCTAATTATTAATTGTGATTAGTTGCTTCATTGGTTATGTATATGTGCTGAGTGGTTAATGTGGATTATTAAGCGTTTGATCATGCTTAAAGAGTTGAGTATCTATTATTGTTGGTTGTGTTGCATATTATGTTTTCATGCTGGGCCTTGGCTCACGGGTGCTACATGGTGCAGGTAAAGGCCTGGGCAAGTTTGATCAACCCTGACTTGGAGAGCTCTGTGAGCTGAATGTACATGACCAGCTGCTCAGCCGCCACGGTTAGGGTTTAGGCAGGGACGTGAGATCCAGAAATGTCTATTTTGCCTTAGTATGGCTGATGGTTGTCTGTATTTTGGAGATTCTGTAAACCAAATTTTAAACTATGTTTCTTTTTGGGATCCCATGTATAAAACTGTTTAATTATATAAAGTGTAACTTTTGAGACCAAAACCTTTTTAACGCTAGTTCATACATGTTTAGTGACACGTTTTTAAATTAATGACTTGATTAGCAAGTCCTGCACCTTTATAAGTACACAGTGTAGCAATCTTGGCTATCCAGGGCATTACATGAAATGTTTGGTAAGTTTATCCTGCTTAGATCAGTTCTTCTAATGCCTGGTATTTTGGTAGTGGATGTTCTCGTCACATGACATGTGATAAGAACATTCTCATTGAATTTAATCCAATGAGTTGTGGTGTTGTTACTTTTGGAGATGGTGTTGCGGGGAAATTTATTGGCAAAGGAACTTTAAATCTTGAAGGATAACCAAAGTTAAAAAACATGCTTCTGGTAGAAGGACTTAAGGCTAATCTCATTAGTATAATAAGTCAACTCTGTGATCAAGGATTTGTTGTGAATTTCTCTCGTGATGAATGTGTAGTTCTTGATAATAAAGGAAATAATCTCTTGAAAGGTTTTCGTTTTATTGATAAATATTATACATTGTCACAAAACATGACATGTCATTCAGTTGTGAAAATATCTACAGATTTATGGCATGAGAAACTCGGACACATTAACTTTAAAAATTGGAAAAAACTCTCAAATGCAGGTCTTGTTCGTAGTTTGCCCAAATTGAGAAAATAAAGTACATGAAAGCGTGAACCATGCCAATTGGATAAGCAACTCAAAATTACACACAAAGGTATCTTAGGTATTAATACTTCCAAAGTTCTCGAATTACATTGTATGGATCTCATGGGTCATATTCAAGTTGAAAGTATTAATGGTAAATGATACATTTTTGCTTTTGTTGATAACTTTTCACGCTTTACTTGGGTTGATTTTTTAAGAGTAAAATCTGGCACTTTTGATCCTTTTAAAACCCTTTGTTTAAAATTGAGGGTTGAAAAAGACTATAATATAGAAAAAATTGTAAGAATTCAAAGTGATCATGGGAAAGAATTTGAAAATGTTGTTTATGATGATTTTTGTAAATCTCCTGGCATGGTTCATGAGTTTTTAGCTCCTAAGACTTCAGAACAAAATGGAGTTGTGGAAAGAAAGAATCAGACTCTCTACATGAAATGGCTAGAGTGATATTAAAAAACAAAAAGCTTTCCAAAAGGTTGTGAGTTGAAGTTATCAATACAACATGTTATACTATCAATCGCATCTACCTTCGACCAAGCACGTTGAAAACTCCATATGAAATATTGAAAGGTAATAAACCCAATGTAAGTTATTTTTATATGTTTGGATGTGTTTGTTATGTGCTAAAAGACCGTGAACAATTGGGGAAATTTGATGCTAAAAGTGATGTTATAGTTGTTATAGGGTATTCCATTAATAGTATAGCTTATCGTGTGTACAATATGAGAACTCAAACTATTATGTAATCTTCTAATGTTGTGTTTGATGATGAAAAATATTTTTCAGCATATTCCAGTGAAGAAGAAATAATCAGTTTCTTTGAGGAAACTACTAAGGAAGCTGAGACATCATCTCCTGAACCTAATATCTCCAACTCTGATAATAGTAAATCAAAATCGGAGGAATCAACATCCGAGCAAAATAGTGACAATAACTCTGAAATTGTTACTGGCACTGTTTGAAATGAGCCTTCTACTATAGTAAAAAAGAATCATCCCATTGATCTGATAATAGGTAATATTGGGGAAAGTATGGTAACACGTAGAAAATATGTTAATCTTGTACTATATGTATTTTTTACTTCTTCCATTGAACCAAAAATGTGAAAGAAGTTATGTCTGATGAATCTTTGATTAAGGCTATATAGGAGGAACTTGAACAATTCACAAGGAATGGTGTTTAGTGTCTTGTGTCGTGATCTAGCCACACAAACGTGGCTAGGTTAGTAGTGTTGGAGATTAGGCTTAATCAACCTTGTTTTGTATTACAACTCAAAGCATAAACAACAAATAATCTAACTCTATAGGTAGATAATAACATATTATATAAACACAAAAGAATCAAAGTGTAGAGTGGACATTTCTTGAAAAACAACCTTCAAACACAAAATCACAAAGCTATGATTTTATGTGAAACACAAAAGCGACAAGGCTTGACACAAATGTGGATTTGCTGTCCAAAATATCTTTTCCTAGCCTTCTCCTTGGAATTTCTTGAAGCTACTACAATGGAATGAGATTGGGATTCACAAGCCTTGATCCTTCATACTAGTCAAGCTTTCTTGATGAAGATCTTGGAGAAAACTTGTAATCTTGAAAACTAGAGAGAGAAAGAGAGACATGTGAGTGATCAAGTCACCAATTAACTCAAATGAACCCTTTAAATAGTATAGGAACCTCATTAGTCTCAACCAATGAGATTAGCGCATTTTAATTTGAGTTTTGGAGCCCAAAATACATCACTGTATAGATGGCCCAGGCGATGAATCGCTTTCCAGGCGATTCATTGCCTAGCACTAGGAAACATGTTGCCTAGTCTATGAAAATTTGGCTGTGCGACGTGTCACACGTCGCCTCCCAGAGGCGACGCATTGCCGACACCTCTATAATGACGCTCCAACAATTACCTCAAAACATCCCCAAATTCTCCCAAACTTTTTGGGCACTCTCATATATTCAAAAGAAACACTTTGGATCTAAAAAGATGATTTATAAATGTCTATACTAAAAGTAAACTCTCATATGTTGACTTTTGTGAAATCGTTATGATTTTTGCACCTCTTCGTGCCAAACAAATTTCACCATGTATTTAACTAATCACAATATTCCTCCACTTGGTTAAATACATCATCAATTCTCTAGCTTAACAATATTAGTGCATAAAGTAAAGTACCTTTTGGGTTTGAACTTTACCTTAGTGAAAACACTACAAAGCTTCTATCGAAATGCTAAGGTATTCTTAAAAGATTGAATCGAACATTCCTAGTGATAAAAATAGGTAATGTCTCACACACCTTTATCTAATTACTCATGTATTTCCCACTGTTCACACTTAGCAATTTTAATGGCCTTTTGCTTGATCTATTCATGAACCATCTGGAGAGAAAACCCCGACTCTCTTGAGAGGCGTCTCCACCTCTAGGTTCACATAGGTGAAATTCTTACAAACTCTTTTCTACCTTTTGAAAGGATTTTTGCTATTCAACTGAATTTCATTAAAAGCCTATGGATTAACCCTCATGCTCGGTAGCAACCAACATTAACTCACTCTTGACGGGACTTTTAAGTTGTTAGTGTTGAAACTATTCCCTTATCAGTGACTTGTTCTTACCCATTGAACTCTACACTTGATGTATACAAGATTTGAGTTGGGTTGCCATCATTGGGAAATCTATTTATCAAGGAGTATTAGTCCCATTCCTCTATTTGTGGAACTAACCAAATCTCTCCCAAGAGGTTTGGTAAATGGATCTGCTAAGTTCTCACAAGATTTCACATATGAATTGATATGATACTTTTATCAATGAATTCCCACCCATAATCATGTCTTAGACTTACATGTCTAAACTTCACATTGTATATTGTTATCCCTGTTTTCCATTCGTGACACATGGCATGACCCAATGGGTTTGTGGGCCCTCTTAAGAGGTCTGGGCCCATCCTGAACCTGGTGAATGGGGAAGGATGAAACCCCAGATAGCCCAAGCACCATGGATCCTGATAACGTTCAATGGGCACGAGCATAACAAAGTAACCGGGATGAAGATGCAGGCTCGAATCATCTTCCTGTTCCCGACCAACCTACATCCTCCGGGATGCCAATTGAGGTGGCAGACTATCTGGTCGATGGAGATGAACCTTATCAAAGATCTAGGGGAGATACTTAGTGTCACGGAGTCCATCTTGGAAAATGAACCTGAGTCCTGGTGAACAAGCTAGGATTCTGGTAAGTAAACCAGGACATTAGTAAACGAACCAGGATCAGACTTATGGATAGGGCAAGCCTAGCTTTCCCTGATTTTGACCTGTCCCCATGAAATCCGACAGTTGGTCTCCTCAACTAACCTACAGAAAAGGGTACGCACAGAATGTACACTGTTCCTAGGAAACAGTACTGCCACTACTCTGACAGATCATGTCCCCATAATCCCCTTAGAAGCCCACGCGGACCAGTCTGTGCTAACGTACAATGGGCAGTTGTAAGGCTTGGCTATGCCTAAACTAGCTCAATGGGCCCATATTAACTACATCTTATTATGTTACATTCTTTGTAGTATGGCTCCATTAGTGAGCAAACTATAATTACACCCCTATTGGGCCCGAATTAGTCTGACCCAATGTGCTTGACTGCCTATAAATAGGGCCAGTTGTGCATTGTATGGGGGATCCCAGAATTTTCTCTTATAAGCAAAACTCTGCTAAAACTTGTAGAAAACTCCATTGTTAAAAACTCTCTAAGGTCTAATACAATTGACTCGTGGACTAAGGCTCATTAACACTCCAATCACGTAAAAACTCTGATTGTTCATCTCTAATTCTTTCTTTTCAGCTCTTACTTCATAAAAAATTCTAGTTTCTAAAAAACTCGGTAAACATATATCTTTTTTTAAGCTCTAATAAAAGTGGCTTGATTACCACAATGTATCAAAATCGTCGATACATCAGTCGCAGTTTTCGGTATCTCCAACATGAGATCTCTTAGCCACTGGACCTCTTTGCCAGTTGCCGCTAGAGCTAAAAACTCCGACTCCATGGTTGAGTAACATATATATGTTTGTTTCTTAGATACCCAATAAACTGCACCCCCACCAAGGGTGAACACCCAACCAGTTGTGGAGAGATTATCTCCTACACCTGGTATCCAACTTGCGTCGGAATATCCCTCAAGTATCTTAGGAAAATTAGAATACTGGAGGCATAACTATTTGGTCCTTTAAAGGTATCGAAATACTATATCCATGGATTTCCAATGTAAGATACTTGGGATGCTAGTAAACCTACTTAGTTTACTAACCGCAAATGCAATGTCTGCTTTAATACAATGAGCGGCATACATCAAACTCCCAATTGCACTTGCATACTCTAGTTGAGCCACCACTCTCCCTTCATTCTTTTCAAGATTTACACTTGAATCGAATGGTGTGTTTTCCTCTTTGATACTAAGAAGACCAAACTTGTCAACCATTTTCTCACCATAATAAGCTTGACCTAAGACATATCCATCAACATTTCTACTAACTTGGATACCTATTATGGTATCAACCTCTCCAAGGTCCTTTATTTTGAAGTTAGAAGATAGTAACCTCTTTGTTTCTATTATACCTTTCATATCATTACTTAATATCTACATATCATCAACGTATAGACACACTAAGATGGCATAGTCATCATAAGTCTTAGAGTATAAGCACTTGTCCGCATTATTGTGTCTAAATCCATCCAAAACAATGGCCTCATCAAACTTCTCATGCCATTGTTTTGGGGCTTGTTTTAAACCATATATTGATTTAACGAGCTTACACACCTTATGTTCATTTCCTCTTAGAACAAACCGTTCTGGTTGTTCCATGTACACTTCCTCATTGAGGTTACCATTTAGGAATGCCGTTTTGACATCCATTTGATGAACATATAGGTAGTGTATTGATGATAAGGAAAACAACGATCTTATAAATTTTGTCCTTGCTGCTGGTGAATAGGTATCAAAATAATCTATGCCCTATTTTTGTCTAAACCCTTTGGCCACCAATCTTGCTTATAGGCTTGAATGGTCCCATTAGTGTTGTATTTCTTTCGAAATACCCACTTGCAACCTAAATGCTTTGATCCTTGTGGTAGATTAACAATCTCCCAAGTGTGGTTAGACAAAATTGAATCCATCTCATCATTTATTGCCTCTTTCAAAAAGTTAGAGTCCCTTGAGGACATAGCTTCTTGGAAAGTTTTAGGTTCATCCTTCACTTGAAATACCATAGGATACTTCTAAGTAACTCCCTTATGGTTTTCGTCTACTAGGTAAAGAGTCTCCACTTGAGAGGTTTCATTTTGTGATCCACTCTCTTTAAGCATTTGGCTTCTTCTAGCCAATATCGGTTACTCTACAACCCTTGAAGGTAACTCCTCTTGAGTTCCTTCTGATGAGATCGATTCTTGAGGCTTATTGTAACGTCCCAAATTTGCTAATAAGGCTTAATGCCTTGATTATTTTGCTAGGAGGGCATAATAGGATATTTATGTATTACTATGATTTAATTGTGATTATATATGTGAATTTTATGAGTTATATTATGATATAACTACTTATGCATGTTTAAGTGTATTCAAAATGCTTATAAGTCCGTTTTTGTTAAAAAGGGAATTTTCGTAATTTTGACCCGCTGAGGATATATCTGTAATTATATGTGCTTTGTGAGTGGGAACACATTATTATTTGGATATATTTGAGATGTGTGGCACGAGGCGATCCTAGTGAGAAATTTGGCAGAAAAGTCACATCGAGGATTAATACCCGGCTTAGGGTGAGCCTAGGGATATTTTAGTAATTTGGTGAATTACCGGGGGTATTGGAGTATGAGTTATAATTGAGGGAAAATATTGGTATTTGGGGCATTAGTAGAGTTAATTGGGAATCTTAAGTGAAATTTGAGGTTTAGCGGGAAAATGGAGTCAAATGTCATTTTTGTCCTTGGGGGCCTAAAGGAAAGATTTTTTTAGGTAAGGGCATTATGGTCTTTTGGCCAAAGGAATAACTCAGACTTAGCCAAAGTCTGAGGCAAGTCTCTCACTCACATTCTCTCCCTCTTGCTCTCTTTCTCTCACTCTACTTTTCTCCAAGAAGAAAACTCTTGAAGTAATGATCTTAGAGGCAAGCCTTAATGGAATTGAAGATAGTTCTTGAAGAATTAGGGGCTGCTAAGCTTGGGAAATCCAGTGGAGAACTCGAATCCTAGAAGGTAATACAAGTTTTGAAGCTTTTTAGTTTTATTTATTTTCTTTTTGTTGTTCTTGGAAAATTGTTGGATTTTAAGTTTGGGTGTGTTTTAGAGGCTTTTGGTTGTTAATTGCTATATTTTTGCGTTGGTGGTGTTGTTCTGATGGTCGAAATTGGGTTGAGAGTGGGTTTGGATAGATTTTTGGAGAGGTTGGGATTTCTAGGATCGCTGAAATTTCTGGGTTCGCAGGGTTGAGTCGTGGTTGCTAGAGGCGCTCTGCGACCCTTTAGGGGCAGGTCGCTACTCTAATTGGGGAATTAGCCAAAGTAGGTTTTGAGTTGCAGAGACTCAAACCTAAGGGCTTGGGAAGGATTCTACTACTCAGATTAGTAGAATTCGAGGTCCTAGATGCTAGGACTCAATCTTGAAGCTTTTAATTGGTTTAGTTCTTAATGGATATCTGTTAATATGTTATGACTAGGGGTGCCGCAAGGCTTGAGAGGAAAGGATTGTGCTCGTTGTCGCTTTACCCTATCTCTCAGGACTTGAGGTAAGAAAGTCGACACTTGCACCGAGTGTAAGGCAAGCGCCCCAATTATAGGGCACGGGAATGACCATGTCATGAATCCGTTTATAGTTAAATGTTTGCTCTGTTTGAATCTATGCTGTTATAACTGTTTGTACAGATTGCTCGGTCGGGAGGCCATTATTGGCATTACATGCGTAATGTATGCCATAGTGGTGGGGCCATAACGCGGATGTGGCATCTTCCATAGTGTCGGGGCCATTGTGAAGATGCGATATCCATCTACTCGGCATGAGTCTTATATTTTTGGGAAAATCTATGTGATCCAGTTGTGGTTATAGAATATGCAATACATAATAATGTTTATCTAGATATCTGTATGATTTGTTTGGGTTTTCTTGTTGAGCCTTGGCTCACGAGTGCTTCGTGGTGTAGGTAAGGGAAAAGGAAAGTTGGACCAACCATGAGTTGGAGAGCTGTAGGGGCGGTGTGTACATACTCAGTATTCTCGACCGCCACGATCGAGATATTTTGAGGAGCAGGGGTCATTAGTTGAAATTTGCCGCTTAGGTTTGCTAAGTCTGTAATTTTGATAAATTTGTATTTTATTTAGAACCTTTTGGGATCCCTTGTAACTATTCATCCCCTTTTAATGAAAAGTTCAACTTACCGACCAAAAACTTTTTATACCTAAAATGTCGTTTAACCTTAATTAAACTTTTAAGTCCAAATGACTAGCTTAACGAGTTAAGCACTATTTTTAACACACGGTGTAACGGTCTTGACTATTCAGGGAGTTATACTTATTCTCACTATACTACAAACTCTCAATGAACTCAACTTCTCTTGATTAATTATCACATTAGAATCCCGGTCTAATAGCCTATAGGCCTTGCTATTTGAGGCATAGCCTACAAATACACATTTGATGGCCTTTGGACCTAGCTTGGTCCTTTTAGGCTCCATGCTCTTGCAATAAGCAAGGCACCTCCACACTTTGAGATACCCTAGGGTGGGCCTCTTTCATTTCCATATATCATATGGTGAAATTTGATTCTTCTTTAGAGGAATCCGATTTAGAATATGACAAGCGGTAAGCAAGGCTTCTCCGCATAACGCAAAACTCAAATTTGTATGTAATAGCATAGCATTTATCATTTCAACATATGTTCTATTTTTCCTTTCTGCTATACCATTTTGTTGGGGGTGTATAAGGGGTTGTACATTCATGTATTATATCATGCATCTCACAAAACACATTGAATTTCATTGAAAAAATACCCCTATCACTTTTAATCAGTTTTATTTTCTTTTCCAATTGATTTCAACTCGAGCTTTATAGATTTTAAACATACTAAAAGGCCCCAACTTTATTCTTAAGCAAGTACACGTATGTTAATCTATACCAATCATCAATAAAGGTAATAAAATACCTATGTCCACCTCTAGTAATTATTCCATTCAATTCACATAAATCACAATGTATCAAATCTAACAAATTAGTTTTTCTTTCAACACTTGGAAAACATTTCTTTACCATCTTAGATTTAACACATAATTCACACTTATCATGATCAACATCATTGCATACAATTAAACCATTTTTTATAACTCTTTTAATTGTACTATATCCTATATGAGCAAGTCTATTATGCCACAAAGTAATAGAATAAAAACAAAGCACATAAGAGGAAGATGAGTATGCATTATTATCAATACCATTGTCTTTGGTACATAATTTTATCATCCCATCACACACATACCATTTCCCCACAAAGTAGTTTCCCTTGGATAAAATTAGCTTGCCAGACTCAAACAATGCTTTGATTCCCGGTTCGCTCAACAAATTCCCACTCACAAGATTCCTACTCATATCCGAAACATACAACACATTGATCAATAAAACCTTCTTTTCGGATGTGAAGTAAAGATCAACATTTCCCTTGCCCAACACCTTGGACCTATGCTCATTCCCCATTTGTATCTCACGCCCACCCTTAGACTCTTCAAAGGTTTTGAAGATCTCTTTATCATAAGTAACATGAATGATGGTACAAGTGTCATACCACCTTCCTTGCACTTTTACTTGGATGGCATTCACTTCACGCAAGGTTGCAACCAACTCCTCATCAGTTGTTGGCCTTGGATCCTTGGTTATGTGGCTTTCGATACTTGTATTCTCTAGCCATGTGACCATTCTTGCCACAAACAAAACAAGGGCCTCTTACACCCTTGAATTTCCCTTCATTCTTTATTAGCGCTAGATGAGTATTCTTCTTTGATTGGGGCTTCTTATGAGTCTTTCCTTTGGATCGAGAGGGTTTTTCTATGGCGTTAGCCTTGGATGTACCAACATTGGACTCTTCCATGCATTAGTCTCTAGAACGAGACTCATCTTCAATCCTCAGGTGCTTCAAGATCTCTTCCAAAGACATCTCTTCATTCTTATGGATGATATTATTTCTATAGCTTCTCCAAGATGAGGGTAGTTTAGCTATAATCCCTCCCATGACGAAGGGTTATGGGAATGTTATCTTAAGAGCAGACAACTTTTTCACAATAACTTGAAGTTCATGTACTTGGGGAAGTAGTGGTTTAACATCAAAGAATTTAAATTCCATATATTGAGTGATAAGAAATTTATTGGTACCTTCTTCTTAGGTTTTTTATTTCTTCTAAGAGCTTCCCATATCTCATTTGCCGATGTAGTGTTTGTGTAGAGATCATAGAGACGATTCGACAAAGCATTGAGTATGTGACCTCTACAAATGAGTGCATCGTCTTCCCTTTTCTTCCTTTCTTTGATCACATCTTGAGAATCATCATCCTTTTGGTGTTCCAAAAGTATTCAAATCTTTGTCAAGAATGTAGTGCACCTTCAAAGTTGTGAGGATGAACTTGATCTTGTCTTGCCATCTTACAAAATTTGAGCCATTAAACCTATCTAGTCTTACTAGATCTTGAGACATGAACATGATAGGTGAGATTTAGGAGCTTTCTTCCATGGATTTGGTTAGTAGAGAACCTTAGAGATAGACAAACTTAGATAAAAAACAAAGGTTAAGAGATAGAGATTTTTTATTGTTGGAGATTAGGCTTAATCAGCCTTGTTTTTTATTACAACTCAAAGCATAAACAACAAGTAATCTAACTCTATAGGTAGATAATCACAAATTATATAAACACAAAAGAATCAAAGTGTAGAGTGGATCTTTCTTTAAGAACATTATTCAAACACAAAGTCACAAAGCTATGATTTTATGTGAAACACAAAAATGACAAGGCTTGACACAAATGTAGATTTGTTGTCCAAAAATCTCTATTCCTAGCCTTCTCCTTAGAATTTATTGAAGCTACTACAATGGAATGAGATTGAGATTCACAGGCCTTGATCATTCATACAAGTCAAGCTTTCTTGATGAAGATCTTGGAGAAAACTAGTAATCTTGAAAGCTAGAGAGAAATAGAGAGAGAGAGAGAGAGAGAGAGAGAGAGAGAGAGAGAGAGAGAGTTCTTATTAGACAGAGAGAGGGGTGAGTGATCAAGTCACCAATTAAGTCAAATTAACCCTTTAATAGTATAGGAATCTCATTAGACTCAACCAATGAGGTTAAAGCCTTCTAATTTGAGTTTTGGAGTTAAAACACGTCATTATACGGAGCCGTACGGATGGCCAAGGTGACGCGTCGCCTTGCTTGGTCTATGAAAATTTGGTCGTGTGACGCATCGCCGACGTCTCTGTAATGATGCTCCAAAAATTGTCTCAAAACATCCCCAAATGCTCCCAAACTTTTTGGGTTTTCTCATATACTCCAAAGAAACACTTTGGACCCAAAATGATTATTTATAAATGTCTATATTGAAAGTCAACTCTCAAATGTTGACTTTTGTGAAATCATTATGATTTTTGCACCTCATTGTGCCTAACCAATTTCACCATGTATTTAACCAATCACAACAAGTAGCTCAAAGATACACTTAAATTGAAGGTGTAGATTTTGATGAAACATTTTCTCCTGTAGCAAGACTTGAATTTATTAGACTGCTTTTGGCTATTTCTTGCATTATAGTTTTCAAACTTTTCCAAATGGATGTTAATCTGCCTGTTTGAATGGACTTTTGAATGAAGAAGCCTATGTTGAGCAACCTTAGGGATTTGAGGATCCTCGTTGTCCTAATCACGTGTTTAAATTGAAAAAGGCTTTGTATGGTTTTAAACAAGGTCCTCGAGCTTGGTATGAACCCCTAGCCCAATTTCTCATTCTTAAGGGTTATAGTCAAGAGGGAGTTGACAAAACTCTATTCATCAAAGATAATGATTCTCACATTATAATTGCTCAAATATATGTTTATGACATTGTTTTTGGTTCTTCTTCTAATCTTAAAGTGCTGGAATTTGTGAAGCAAATGAAGGATGAATTTGAGATGAGCATGGTTGGAGAATTGGTCTAATTCTTAGGGTTACATGTTAAACAAACTGATAAAGGGATTTTTATCTCTCAGAGTAAGTATGCAAAAAATTTAGTTCACAAGTTTAGTTTGGATATGAATAAACATGTAAAAACTCCCATGGCAACTGCTCTCAAGTTGGCCAAAGTTTAAACAAGAGTTAAGGTTGATCCCACACTATACAGAAGCATGATTGGTAGTCTCTTATATTTCACTGCTAGTCATCCTGACATCTGTTATAATGTTGGTGTTTGTGCCAGGTACCAAGGGAATCCTATTTAATCCCATGTATCAACAGTTGAGCGTATTATTCGTTATGCAAATTTCATACTTGAGTATGGTCTCTGGTACTCAAGAGAAACTAACTCTTATCTTGTTTGCTTTACTAATGCTGATTGGGCAAGAAATGCTGATGACAAAAAAATCACAAGTGGTGTTTGCTTCTACTTGGGGAATAATTTGGTATCTTGGCATAGCAAGAAACAAAATTCTATCTCCTTGTCTACTTCTGAGGCCGAATACATAGCAGTAGGAAGTTGTTGTGCTCAACTGTTATGGATGAAACATATGTTGGCTGATTATGGGATCAATATGGAAACCTTGGTAGTTTTTTTTTGTGACAATAATAGTGCAATAAATATATATAAAAAAATCATGTTCAAGACTCTAGAATAAAGCACATTGATATTCGACATCATTTTATCAGGGAGCTTGTGGAAAATAAAACTCTAGTTTTAGAATATGTTGAGAATGCTAAATAAATTGCTAGTATTTTCACTAAAGCTCTAGATGCGCTTAGGTCCGAATATCTTAGGAAATCTTTGGGAGTTTGTTATACAATATAAATATTTCTCTGTCTTGCCATGTCCTAACAAATTGTATGCTCATTTCTAGTGTACCTGTTCCTGATTGAGAGATTCTTCCAAATTATGGTTAGCAATTTGTTATTATTATTTTTAGAATAGCTAGTTAGAAATTTGTCATATTTTTCAAAAAAATAAAAAATCTTATTTTTCAAAATATTTTATTACAAAAATTGGTGTTCAATTATCTTAATATTTCTTTGATTTTCCTCCCAGTCTCAATTTTTATAGAGTAAAAGCTTCTATCTTGGATACAAAGTTGCATAAAAAAAAGCTCGAGTTTATAAAAAAAAAATACTCACTCTTGTCACACTCACACACGAATTTCCTTTGTTGGGAATATTAAAATAATTTTGCTTTTAATTCTTGAAAAATATTAACTTATTTCTAAATAGATCTTCTAAAGTTTTGAATAGTACAAATTGTTGCTAACCAATATATTGGATTTCTTTTTCTTTATCATGGATGGTCACAAAAGGGCTGACGGTATCTTATCTTTTGGGAATATTTTATCAATTTATTTTAATGCATTTACTCACATATTCTATAAATATTGGTCCATATTTTTCATATTTTCCATGTTTAAAATTTTGGCTTGATCTGTGGCAGTTACCTGAAATGGATACACCAGATATTGGTAGTTATTACATTAAGTGTCCAAATTTTTTCAAGTTTCCATATTTATGCCAGTCCCATCACCGATTCAAGCATCCATTTTTATTTTTTCTTCTCTCTTGTGCTCTTATTGTTTCATTCTAACCCGTTTGTGTGGAACAATGGTGAAGACTCGAGGAGGCTCTAACTAGAAAAATGCCGACAAGGGAACTCTGACCTCCCTTACTCTGAAAGTCACTCTCACAAAACCAAAGGCTCCCAAAATGGTCATTCCTCCCGCCAAATCTCAGAAGAAAGCTTCTGAGGAGTGTCTAATCCCTCCTATAACCGCCCCTCAAGTGGCAGTTCCTCCTACTCCCTCGGAGTTGTCAATTTAGAAGCCTCTGGTCGACTCTGAAGATACTGAGTCAGGTTTTGAAGAGATGGATCATGAGCATCATGCCCCTAAAGTCGAGAATACAAAGGACGTACATCAAACACCATAATCCTTGAAGACTCTCTCTGAATCGTCTCTCTCGCCTGATGTACTGGCCCAGAAAGTGGTGGTGATGTTCGACACCGAAAAGATTGCATCCTCATCCAAGCCCAAGTGGATTTCCAAATCGATGCCCTCGACCCCTTCAACTTTTGGTAGTCATGTTTCGAAAGTGGAAAAGCTTGATTGACTACACACAGAGCCACCCCCATATTCGTCTTCAGAAAAAGAGGATGAAGAAACTGCCATAGAATCGGAGTCCTTGGAATTCGATGATGAAGGCCTTGATCCCGTTGAGCATATCGATGAAGAGGTTGTTGATTCTGACTCTGTTAGATCAGAACAATTGGTTGTTCTGCCCAAAGCTGCCACAAAAAGGGTGGTCAAAGAAGCACCAGCCATTACTTCATCTATTATGAAAAAGGCATCAAGGAAGACCCTCTTCCATCAAGGATGATAGAAAGAAGCCAATATCTAAATATGCTCCCAAAAAGATCAAGAAAGTGGTCCCCCAAGCATCTCCAAAGAACACACCCAAGGTGTACAACTTGACCTATTTTTCGTATGAATCTAATAAAAATATCAATGGTATGAAAATAGGGACTTCATTTTCGGATGAACTTTGCTCTAGATGCTCATAGGGTTTTTAGGGTCATTAAACTACTAAAAGATGCAAATAGGCTAGGAATTGTGATGGGGTTTGAGGGATATGTTCCTAGAGTTGTAAAGGAACTTTATAATAATCTTTCCCCTGAAATTACTGAGATTGAGTCCTTTGTGTTTGAGAAATTCTTTGTCCGAGGAAATTGTTTCAAGTTTAGTGAAGGAGAGATAGCTCGGGTTCTGAGTGTATAAATTTCTGCATCTAAAATTGTTGAGATTGATAAGGATGATGTTGCCTCGGAGTTGGTAGGTCGAAAGATTGAGTAGTCCAAAAATACGTCTCTTAAAGTCATTCAACTCACTCACAAATATGTTGCTCTCCATAAGTTTGCTAGTTTCAATTGGAATCCTACTATTCACACTGTCACTGTTTCCCAAGAGCTTCAATTTTTTCTGTATAAAGTTGGTACATGCCTTCCAATCAATCTACTTGGGGAGATAATGGAACAAATTTTCTCTTCGACAAAAGGACAATAGCAATCGCAGTTTCTTGTGTTTCCAAGCCTTATTGACAATATTCTTTCCTCTCAGAATCCTGTGAAATATCCTAATGAAACCATGATGGTTGCTCCCAATGGTACTACCTACAAGGTGAAAAATGATTATGCCCCCAACACCTCCAAACGTGTAAACCTCGTGATCTGACTATCAAGTCCACTGATGGCTCCATTGCTTCTGCTGATGCACCAACTTGGGAACCAGAGTTATCTACTGTAAAGGCTACCATTGGGGTTATTCAATCAAATAAAATCACTTTTCTGGACAAGCTCACTACTCTCATTGAGACTCAACAATTGCTCCAAGGCAATGTGTTGAGTCTTCATGCTACTTCAGCCAAGTCCAAGAAATAGTCTACAAGTTCTTTCATTTTTTTTTATTTTATAATTACATTTTAAGACTTTGGATATGTTTTATTGTTCTGTTTTGAGACTTTGGCCCATTTTTTAGTCATAAAGGTGTTGGGAATAATGCCCCTTAAAGCAATTGTAGTTGATAAATGTTTTAAATGAAATAAATAATTGAATTGAATTATTATATATACATAGACTATGTTCGATATTATATGATAATATTAAGTGAATATCATAAAATTCTAAAGTTTATCTATGTGGTCTTTATCTCATATTGGTATGGGAGGATCGAGATTAAGATAACAAACTTAAATAGTTCGAAGTAAAATAAAGTTATGGAATCTTTATATTAAATACTGCTAGTACGGTCCACTAGTATTATGAATACATGTGACTAAGGGTGCACACGGGTCGGATTTTCGGGTTTCGGGTTCATCGGGTTCGGGTTCGGGTTTTGCGGGTTTCGGATTACGAAAAATGGTACCGAAACCGATCCGAAATTTTCGAATTTTTTCGGGCTCGGGTTCATTCGGGTTCGGGTTCGAGTGTAATTTCGGGTTTGATGGGCCATTTCTGATTTTGGGCCGAAAAGCTTGGATTTTTCAGATACCATGCCCCCTGAACCCCCTGCCTATCCTAACATATATATATATATATTATATATACATATATATAAACCGAACCCCCTGCCTATCCTAACATATATATATTATATATATACATATATATATATATACTAAATGTAAATCTGTATTATGTAATGTATAGCTGTGCTTACCGGACCGAGGCGTGTTGCGCCGCTGGTGGTGGCCGGTGGTGCCGCCGCGTGAGAGCTGAGGGTGAGGGAGGCTCCGGGCTCGTCTCGAAGGGTTGGGTCGGCGGCAGGCAAGGCAGTGGCACTCTGCTCGGCTTCTCTTCTTCTCTGCTCCTTGCTGTTGCTGCCGTGCTGAAGCTTGAACCAAGAGGGAGGCTCAGCTCAGGCCTCAGGCTGCCGTGCTTGATGATGGTGGCTTGAACCGAAGGAGGGACGAGGGAGAGGCTGGGGCTGGGCTGCCGCTTGACTGAAAACGAAGGAGAAGAACAAAAAAAAAAGGGGGTCGGGTATTAAGTTTAGGGTTAAATTCTTTCAGATTTTGATTTTATTTATTTTGATTTTATTTATTTTTTATTTTTTTAAAAAATTCAGTCGGGTTTCGGGTTACACCCGAACCCGACAGTACATATATTGCAAACCCGAATCCGACCCGATTTTTTAGGGTTTGGGTCGGGTTAAACCCGATTTTGTCGGTTTTTTTCGAAAAAACGGGTTCTCCGGGTTCGGGTCGGGCGGGTTTTGCGGGTTAAATGTGCACCCCTACATGTGACCTATATCTGGGTTACTAGTGTAGTAGGACACTTTAGTGGAGGTACTTTGCATGCTGAGAGTATGTAGAACTTGACCAGATGTGCTTTGTTAATACTTGTTTAAATACCATTTCATAGTATTAATCAAACACATCAAACGATGATCATATACACGATGATCTTAATCCTGAGGTTACTATGAACTCCTGTATATGTCATATGTTCCTTTGATTCATGCATTAAGGTTTGTCAGAATGATCAGACTAAGAACAATTGTTTTAGGGACTCAATGATGTATATGGCTGAGGACGTAGTTTAACAGATATGGAATATATACCTTCTTATAGATTGAATAATGGTTCTCTATTGGGTTGAATTTTGGAACTGAAAAGGTTATGAGCGCTCACGTCACAAACTTGTTGTGACACAACCTTCACTAGTAAAGTCAATGGTACTCTAGGAATAAGATATAGCTAAAAGGGTAAAACGGTAATTTTATTCTCTTTTAATTATAAACCATTAATAGAGGATTAACGTTGTATGTAATGATTATATCAATGGACACTTTATTCTTAATAAAGTACTCAGTAAACATATGTCTATAATTATCAAGAGTTCAATCTCATATTTTTAGTGGAGTGATCATGAGATTAATAAATATGATTATTCAATCAAAGAGCTTTGATTAATAATGTAATATTTATTGGAGTTTGATATTATAGGTCCATAGGTCTCCAGGGTGGCTCTATCACCATATCAAGGTAAGAGTTGATACAAGGGTATAACTATAATTTGGGAATTTGAGAAGAATTTTATTCTTCGGGTCAAGTATGCAATTATATGATAATTGAGGTTGAATAATTAATTTAGAATTAATTATTAATTTCAAAAATATATTTATTAATTTAAATATATAAATTTTTGAATCTCATATATATAAATAAATTAATTAATTATTTTATTTGAGTGAGAGAAAATAAAATTGGTAAGTCAAAAATAGTTTTTGATTTATTAAATTTTAAAAGATGATGATAATGATGATCATCAATTTGAATTTTGAATTTAGAATTTAAAATTTGAAATATGGTTGGCCTCTTTTCCTAAAAGATTAACACCTTATTTTGTGGGAGATTGATTTTAATTAAATAATTAAATAAAAAAATGGAAAATGTAAAATCCTTGAAAAAGGAATAGTAGTACACGCCTGACATAGTCCAAGGACTGTGCCATGCGTGTACCACTTGTACTGATATTGTATCAGTATAGTTTTATTTTATTTTATTTAATTATTTAATAATTTGAGAATAGTTTTTTCAAATATGGTAAGTTAGATATTTACCTAAAATCAAATCCTATCATCATTATTATAATATATTTATATTACTATTATTATTATGAATAATAAGGTAGTATGAATCTCTATATATATGATATAGAAGAAGATGAGAAAAAAAAAAAAATACACAAAATATACATCACACACAACACAATTCACAATTCAGAATAGTTCTTAGAGTTTTTTGTTAGACAAAAACTCTCTTTCTTCTTCTTTATCCTAGGCATTCTTAGACCATAATCCAAGTTCTCATGTGTTGAGAAATACTTATGATTCATAAAAAATAAACTCATGTTCTCTATGTGCCCACTCACATCTTGAGGTGTAGAGAACACTCCAGAAGATCGTGGTTTGAGTGCTCAAAGCTTTGTATAGGAAGATCGATAAAAATACAAAAAGACTCAAGGACACTTGATAGGTTTCATGACGTAAAAGTTTATGTTCTTGGTTTTGTGTTTATATACTATATATAAATATATTGTATATTTATATACATATTTTTTGCATGATTAATAGTATTTTATGATAATGTTTTTGGATTGTTTTCTTGGTCATATAAATTGTTTATATGGTTAATGAATTTTTTTTATTGTTGTTGTTCTGTTGTTTATAAACAACAATGAGCCCACCACGCATGAGTTTTCGCTGCGTGCTCTGAAATGGTTTTCCATCAATAGGGGGAGTAGTTACTGATTTTATTTATGTTAGTTTGGATAGTATTCTCAGGGGGAGACTAATTTTTTTTTTTAAAATCACAATTGTAATGTCTCAAATTACCTAATCAGGCTTAGGGCCTTGATTAGGGGGTCGGGATGGAAAATTATGTGTTTTTGTGATTTATATGTGTGTCATTACATGATTATGTGAGTTATATTATAATATTACTAGATATGCATGTTTAGGTGTATTAAATATGCATGTGGGCCTGTTTCTCATTAGAAGGGCAATTTTCATAATTTGACCTATTACGGGTATATTTGGAATATATGTGCATATATGTGATATATGTGTCAGACCACATTATTATGTGGATATATTTGAGTTACTCGACACGAAAAAACAAAGGAGAATATACTATCTCTCTCTCTCTCTGGATTGATTGGGAATTCTTGCGATCTAGGAGGAATCGAAGCTAGTTTAAGCTCGGGATTGCTCGGGTAAAAGCTTGGCATCGTGTTGGCCAACAGAGGTTATCGTTAGGGGCTCGGAACCAGGATCGTGCTCGAGGGTCGTTCTTAATATACATTGCACTCGGACCTAAGGTAAGAAAATTGCACCTAATACATGATATATGTGATTAGGGCTTTGGCCTTGTTGTTGATTATATATATGAATAGAGCTCGTTTAACGTCCCAAATTCGCTAATAAGGCT